>NW_026057580.1:29450086-29549210 GCF_023721935.1 Panthera uncia | reverse complement strand
AGGTATTGAGGAGGGCACCTTTTGGGATGAGCACTGGGTGTTGTATGGAAACCAATTTGACAATAAATTTCATATATTGAAAAAATATTAAATAAATAAATAAATAAATAAAATATTAAAAATATTTTTTAAAATAATTTTCTTTTTTTTTTTAATTTCAATAACAGAAATTTAAACAAAATAATATAACAGTCTTGATCACTTATTGATCCAATTAAGTGGGAAATACTTCTACCTAAAATAAATTTTGATATTTTCTTATTTACATTATATTTCTATTTTTAACTTGCTATTTTGTCTAGCATATTAAATTAACACAATCCTGAGACAACATGGATTGTTAAATGAATGCAAGTTGGCAAAAGCTACATAATCATCCAATAATAAGGAGAATGTGAATTGAAATGCAGAATGACATCCACTTTCAGAGCTTTCTCTCCTCCAGTTCCTCCTAGAACTTTTTAGCTTCAATACCCAGAATCATAGTGGAGACAGACAAGCCCAAAGGGAACCAATGATTATTCCCCTTTTCTATAATTCTACAAAATGTCATATCTAACAATTAAAAATATAAGATTTGGAACATATTATAAAAAGTAGAAGATGTTTGCATTTCAAAATAACCTATCAAATATGTATTTCCCTAATAAGCAAGATAATTTCTTTATATTTATGGACTAAACTAACTTCTGACAGAGAGCTCACAGAAGATATCATTTTATAGAGTTCATACTATCAACCACAATGAGAATTTGAACTGAATTGTGCATTGTTTATATATAATTGTTCTAGCCTATAATAGTGTATTTGAATTACTGTCAAAAATTACAAACAATGAACATGCATTTTGTTCCTGTTTCTGACAAGTTATCTGTTGAAAAGCCTTTCTAAAGTTTGGAATATGTGTGACCTGAATATTATACTTTTTTTGTCTTAGATTTTTTGGTCTGTTGTCATTCTATATGAAACATAAACATCTACTCTGAATCCAGTGTGCACAGAAAAGCCCTCTGATCTCTATAGCTGGAGAGAGCAAGCCAAGTGGGTGCTTAAAGTTTATCAGTTTAAATGTCAATTAAGTTAAGGAGGAAACATAAATGCCTTTGGTAAGATGTACTTGATTTGAAAGTGATCTGTTCTCACATAAACATACATAAATAAATTTCTCTCCTTTGTCTATAATTTGGCCAAAATACTGACCATTATATTTTTTGTAATATTTTTACTACAACTTTACATGAATAATCTAGTAACACATCTGTCAAATACAAAATTCAAAAAAATAAATAAAAATATGAAACAAATACTTTACTTGAAAGATCAACCATTTTAAGATTTATTTGAAATTTAATTGGAAATTTAGCTATGGATCATATTTTATCAATAAAAATGTATATGCCTTAAGAAGTAGAAACGTATTGTCTTAAGAATATTTGTATTACTATGACAAAAAAGACGAAAGAAAGAAAGAAAGAGTGAGCAAGTCCCTCAAAAAATGGGAAAACATGAAAAGCCCACTTTTCCACGATTTTAGATGGCATAGCTTGTATGCCAAATGGTAAATAATTTAAATCCTTCTGAAATAACTTAAATCTATAGCTTTTTAAACTGTGTTCCAATCATATACTCCTAGAGAACTAGTGAAATCTATGGGATCCCTCTCCAAGGAAAAGAAAATGTTCTTACCCATGTATGCATGCACAAAAATATGTGTACCATATTACAGACTAGTTCACCCTTTTAAGTCCACACATGGATCCACGGATTTTGTCTTTTACATTATGGCATTTTATTGTAAAGGGAAAAACAAAACAAAACAAAGTGAAGAAGATATGGAAGTAGAAAAAAATAATGTTTTGACACTGGTGTATGTAATACCATATCCACCATACCTGATTATATGAGCTAAGGTTTTGAACCAATAAAATCAATCCTCCTTTTAACAAAGTTTATACTAAATATTATTCTTTGGAAATAAAAAAAAAAACAATGTGGAAGGAAATCAACAGCACACTATTTTAGGAAGAGTCTCACATTCCCTGGATACTTCATTGAGACAATGATGTGAAAACAAACTACAGTCTTAAAATCATATGGAAACAACTTATATAAAATGAAATGATACAGAGAAAGGTGAACCCTATCACACTGTTGATGGAAATGAAAACTGGTGTAGCCACTCTGGAAAACAGTATGGAGTTTCCTCAAAAAGTTAAAAACACAACTACCCTATGATCCAGCATGCACTAACAGGTATTTACCCAAAGAATACAAAAGTACTGATTCAAAGTGGCACATGCACCCAGTGTTTATAGCAGCATTATCAATAATAGCCAAATTATAGAAAAATCCCAAATATCCATTGACTAGTGAATGGATATGTAATATCATTCATCCATAAACAAAAGAAGAAAATCTTGCCATTTTGCAATGATTTAGATGGAACTAGAGGGTATTATGCTAAGTGAAATAAGTCAGAGAAAGACAAATACCATACGTGGAATTTAAGAAATAAAACAGATGAACATGGGGGCAGGGAAGAGAGAGAGGCAAACCATAAAACAGACATTTAACTATAGAGAACAAACTAAGGGTTGCTGGATGGGAGGTGGATGGGGGTAAAATGGTGATGGCTTTAAGGAAGGTACTTGTGATAAGGACTGGGTATTGTATGTAAGTGATGATTGACTGAATTCTACACCTGAAACTATTACACTGCACATTAAAACTTGAAAAAAAAGGGGTGCCTGGGTGGCGCAGTCGGTTAAGCGTCCGACTTCAGCCAGGTCACAATCTCGCGGTCCGTGAGTTCGAGCCCCGCGTCAGGCTCTGGGCTGATGGCTTGGAGCCTGTTTCCGATTCTGTGTCTCCCTCTCTCTCTGCCCCTCCCCCGTTCATGCTCTGTCTCTCTCTGTCCCAAAAATAAATAAAAAACGTTGAAAAAAAAAAACTTGAAAAAAAAAGGGAAAGATTCAGTTTACTGAAAAATTCTCACCGAAACTAAAAGAAAATAGTGAACACTACAGTCACAAACACTAGCACAGCAAAATCTTAATTATTCTCGAATCGATTGTCAGTGTTATTTACCCTATATATATCTTTTGATGATCTCAGTGTTTTGTGTCAGTAAAGGTGTGTGACCTATGTACAGTATGTTTGATATTTTCACATTAAAAACAAATATAACAAAATACACAAATGACACCATAATAAGACTTTCTCATTCATCACAAGCAAAATTTGAATTTTACCAATCCTGTACTAAATCATACTGTTCAGTGGGGCACCTGGGTGGCTCAATTGGTTGAGCATCCACTCTTGATTTCAGCTCAAGTCATGATCCCAGGGTCATGACATTGAGCCCCACATTAGACTCCATTCATATTCATTCTCTCTCTCTCTCTCTCTCTCTCTCTCTCTCTCCCTCTACCCCTCTCCCCTTCTCATGTTCTTTCTCTCAAAACAAACCAAAACAAACGTATATAAAGGAACATATTAATATAGAAACAAAATTAAGTATGGCTAAAAATAAAATTACAATGTATCCACAGAAATAAGGAAAAGGTAAAGAAACACAAAATATCACTAGCATTAAAACATTAAAAAAATAGTATGTTAAGAAAATTCTCATGCATAAGAGTTCAACTTCAGATGCTTCCAGTATGTATTTTAGTTTGATTCTCAGAATTATAGTGATGTGTAAAGATAAATATGAAAATAATTTACTGTTGTCTCATTCAGAGAAATATACAAACAAAACCTTTAGCTCTATAATTTAAACAATTCTAGCTATGCATTTCTTATTTTAATCTTCCTACAGATTTAAAAATATTTTTTTTCTGTTTAGACACACTATTTACTGGTCTCTCCAGGCCTATTCCTAGCTACTCTGCTGAAACTTAAACTGACATTTAAAAAGTAATAGCATTTTGGAAAACTGTTTTAATATTTATTTCTGTTTTATTCCCTCCTCATACAGGTAGTAACCATTACTTTGTATATTCTTTCTCTACAAACAGAACAAACCTATCACTGTTGAGAGGCCACCAAAGCTAAACCCTGACGAAACAACACCCTGATTTTGTTCTAGTACTGGCCAATTAGCAAAAATCACCAAATGACCATTTTATTAAAAAAAAATTTGTCAAATGAAAATTTCTTAAATGATTCTCCAAATGAACTTTCACCAAATCACTGTATTTTTTCTCCAAAGTCAGATTTACCATAGCTGTAGCTGTTCTGTGAGGACTGTTAGCCCAGCTGGTTTAATTCTCAGTTTTGTGTGTTTTCCATATTGGAACACTTCAAGTTGAAATGTGAGTAGTGGACTGCTCTCTCTTCCTCTCTATTTATTTTGCATATTTTTTCTTTCATTTTACTGAGATATAATTGATGTACAGCATTGTGTAAGTTTAAGGGTACAATGTGATGGTTAGATACACTAATATAGATTATTATAATAGAATAGTTAACATACTCTTCATGTAACATGGTTACCATTTTGTTGTTATTATGATGAGAACACTTAAAATCTACTCTTAAGCAACTTTAAGGTACACAACAATATCGGTTTTATTAATTAGAGTTACTATGCTGCAGGTGAGATCCCTGGAACTTATTCCTCAAATAACAGGATGTTTGTACCCTTTGGGCAACATGTTCTTACTTTTTTCTTCATTTCCACACTGCTGGTGACCACTGTTCCATTCTGTGCTTCTATGAGTTCAGCTTTTTAGCTTCAACATATAAGTGAGATCCTACAGTATTTGTCTTCTATATCTGACTTACTTCACTTAGTATGATGCCACAAGGTCCAAACATGTTATCAAAAATGGCAGGAATTTCTTCCTTTTATTAGCTGAATAATATCTGTATCTATATATACATATAGATATAGATACATACATATATACATATATATATATATATATATAATTTCTAGGTAAGTATGTATGTATGTGAGATATATATATATATGTGTGTGTATATATATATATATATATATATATATATACACATTTGTCAATGGACACTTGATTGTTTCCATGTCTTAATGTAAAAAATGCTGTAGTGGCTGTGGAAATGCAGATATCACTTCCAGATCCTGATTTAATTTCCTTTGGCTACATATCCAGAAGTAGAATTACTAGATCATATGGTAGTTCCATTTTGAATTTTTGAGGAGCTTCTACACTGTTTTCCTTAGTGGTAGTACCAACTTACACTCCTACCAACAATGTACAAGTGTTCCCTTTTCATCACATCCTCACCAGCATTTGTTATTTCTCACCTTTTGATAATTCCATTCTAACAGATGTAAGGTGATATATCATGGTTTTGATTTGCATTTTCCTGATGATTAGTGATGTTGAGAACATTTTCATGTACTTGTTGGTCATTTGTTCATCTTTACTGGAAAAAAATCAATCAGGTATTTTGCCCATTTTTAACCATATATACATGATTATTAAAGAGACTATCTTTTTCCTATTAAGTATTCTTGGCTCCTTTGTCAAATATTAGGTGACATATGTGGGTTTATTTCTGGGCTCTCTATTCTGTCCCATTGATCTATGTGTTTGTTTTTATGAGAGTACCATACTGATCTGATTACTATAGCTTTGTAGTATAGTTTGAAATCAGGAGGGGTAATGCTTCCTGTACTTTGTTCTTTCTCATTGCTTTGGCTATTTAGAGTCTTTTGTGGTTTCATGTAAGTAGTAGAATTGTTTTTTTTTTTTTCTATTTCCATGCAAAATGTCATTGAGATATTGATAGGGATTGCATTTAATCTATAAGTAACTTTGGGTGGTATGGACATTTTATCAAAGTAACTCTTACGATCTATGAACATTAGATATTTATTTGCATCTTATTCCATTTTTTAAAATCAACACTGTCTTATAGTTTTTGGTGCATAAAGCTTTCACTTACTTCATTAAATTTATTCCTAAGTATTTTATTGTTTTTGATGTTCTTGTTTTGATGTGTTTTGATGTGCATAAAGGAGATTGCCTTCTTGTTAGTGTGTGGAAACACAACTGATTTTTGTATATTGATTTTGTGTAATGCAACTTCACTGAATTTGTTGATTAGTTCTAACAGTTTTTGGTTGTCTTTAGGATTTTCTATGTACAAAATCATGTCATCAGAAAACAGAGACAATTTTATTTCTTTATTTCCAAGGTGGACACATTTTTTTCTTTGTCTTGCCTAGTTGCTCTGGTTAGGACTTATAGTACTATATTGAATAATAGGGGTGATAGTGAGCACATTTGTCTTTTTCCTGATCTTAGAAGGAAAACTTTCAGTCTTTCACCATTGAGTATTATATTAGTTATGGGCTTAGCATATATGCCCTTTATTATGTTGAGGTCTATTCCTTCTATATTGACTTTGTTTTGAGCATTTTTATCACCAAAGGATGTTGAATTTTATACAAGGTCTTTTCTGCATCTATTTATATGATTATATTTTATCCTATTACTATGATATGTCACACTTATTGATTTAAAAGACATACTTTGGGGGGCACCTGGGTGGCTAAGTTGGTTAAGCGTCCAACTTCAGCTCAGGTCATGATCTCACAGTTTGTGAGTTTGAGCCCCACGTTGTGCTCTGTGTGACAGCTCAGAGTCTGGAGCCTGCTTCAGATTGTGTCTCCCTCTCTCTCTGCCCCTCCTCCACTCGTGTTTTGTCTCTCTGTCTCAAAAATAAAATAAAACCATTAAAAAATTAAAAAAAAAAAGATACACTTGATCATGGTGTAATGCGTTGCTGAATTTAGTTTGCTAGTATTTTGTTAAGAATTGTTTAACTGTATTCATCAGCGATATTGGCCTATAATTTTATTTTCTTGTAATTTCCTTATATGCTTTTGGTGTTAGGGTAATGCTACACTCATGAAATTAATTTGGGAGTGTTCTCTCTCTTGAAATTTTTGGAAGAATTGAGAAATATTGGCATTAATTTTTCTTTAAATGTTTGCTAGAATTCATTTGTGAAGCCACCTGGTCCTGGGATTGCTTTTTTGTTGGGAGGTCTTTGATTACTGCTTCAATCTTCTTATTTGTTTTTAAACTATTCATATTTTCTAATTCTTCATGATTCAGCCTTAGTAAACCGTATGTTTCTAGGAATATATCCACTTCTAGATTGTCCAATTTGTTTGTGTCCATTTATTCACAGTTGTCTCTTATAATCCTTTACATTTTTGTAGTATCAGTTGTAAAACATTGAACTTGAACTATAGTTTAAATCAAATGGGCCTAATAAATTTAACAGACATATATAGAATATTCCATCCAATAGCAGCAGAATATACATTCTTCTCAAACACACAAGAAATATTTTCCAGAATTGAACACTTTTTAAGGTCACAAAACATATCTTAGAATATTTGAAAACCGTGGGGTGCCTGGGTGGCTCAGTCAGTTAAGTGTCTGACTTCGGCTCAGGTCATGATCTCACGGGTTCATGAGTTTGAGCCCCATATCGGGCTCTGTGCTGACAGCTCAGAGCCTGGACCCTGCTTTGAAATCTGTGCGCCTCTCTCTCTCTGCCCCTCCCCTGCTCACGCTCTGTCACTCTCTGTCTCTCAAAAAGTAAATGTTTTTTTTTTTAAAGAATATTTAAAAAGACTGAAATCATATCAAATATCTTTTCTGACCACTATGATATGAAACTAGAAATCAGTAATGGGAGGAAATCTGGAAAATTCACAAATGTGTACAAATTGAACAACACATCCATGAGCCACCAGTGAGTCAAGGAAGAAATAAAAGTGGACATCAAAATTAATTTGGGGGGCACCAGGGTGGCCCTTGATTTCAGCTCAGGTCACAATGCCAGGGTTGTGGCACTGATCCCCGCTTAAGATTCTCTCTCTCTCCCTCTGCCCCTCTCCCCTGTTCACATGAGCTCTCTCTCTCTAAAATAAAAAAAATTAGAAAAATATATCTTGAAACAAGTGAAAATGGAAATGTAACCTATGAAAACTTATGGGATGCAGCAAAGCGGTTCTAAAGGGAAAGATTATAGCACTAAATGCCTAGATTTAAAAAAAAGGCTCAAATAATAACTCTAATTTTACATCTTAAGAAACTAGAAAAAGATAAACAACTAAGACTAATGTTAGCAGAAAGGAGAAAATAAAGGCAAAGGCACAAATAAATAAAATAGACAACAGAAAAAACAATGAAAGAGATCAATGAAACAAAGACTTCCTAAGAAAAAAAGAGAGTACTCAAATAAAATTATAAATGAAATAAGAGACATTACAATTGTTTCTGCTCTCTTATGCTCTGCTTATACTTGCCTTTGTACTTATCCCTGCTATTCTCCAGTATCTCCCCATCCCCACCGTTTCTCCTGCTCCATCCTTCTGCTCCTGCCTCCAAGCTTTAATGGATTGACCAAGAACTGGATTAGATTAGAAAAAACTCACTTAAAACGTGAGTAGCCTTTCAAAGCAGAAAACATTTGGCATGAACCTTTCTCAAAGACTCTTTCATTTCCTTTCCTCATAGAATCAGAGGCTGCATAAATATGACATTAATTCTCCAAATGTAGGCATCAATTGCTATTAGAAAGAAATGTTATCCTACATCTTGGGGAGTGAGATCCACTTGTTACACTTTGGAAGCAGTGGGAATATTATACCTCTTGAATACTTAAGAAAACTTTCTAAGGTATTGCCTTAATAAAGACATAGAATGAAACATCCAATAAATCCTGAGTACCAGCATGATCATATTGCCTGCTAGATAGCTTTTCTAAGCCACCTGGCTGCTTTCTGCAGAAACTTTTCATTCAGCAAGAGAATATCCTTAGCTATTCTTGTGTAGAAAAACAAATTTAATGTGTATGCCAACATAAGGTTCATTGAAAATTTACTATTAGTAAAAATTTAAACACGTTAAGTATTCTCAAATACATGTTTTACTTCATGGGTCTTCCATAATACCTAATTATGAAGATTACTATATATACCCAAGCTTAGGATAAAATGGATAAATATTGTTCTTCAAACACCTCCCCTATCAGAATCCAAATAAATAATTGTAAGTCTCAACTAAAATATGTTAGTGTTCTTTGACATTTGATATAATAGTGCCAACAAGAATCCAGTATGAACAAAATATCAAAATTTTAGTAAAAGACACGATCCAGCCTATACTTGCTGACCCCGCCTTACTCATATCATCCTAATTCCAGCCATAAGTGACACTACTAAACTCATCACAAATAATATATAGATAATAACAGTGTATTCATCACTGAACTATTGTTTATGAAAGGCATAATCTACTAAAGTCCATTTGGAATACAAAAAAGTATCAAAAGCATTATGTATAGTTATTCTTGTTATTCTTTTTATTATTTTCTAAATCCTGCCTATCTTTGCCCATCCTCAATCTGACATATTTGGAATTCTCAAAATTTCTTCTGTGGATATCATCTATGAAAGCAATATATACTTTGAGTAGTTATACTTGTATTAAGCACCAAACCCTGTATTTATTAAAATGAAAATGTCTCAATAAATAATTGTTGAATAAGTAAATGAGAATGTGAAATATTGTTTTGATGGCAATACACAGTCTACCAATCCCTTAAGTTATTCTGACTCCATAAGTCAGAATCAATTGCTGGCAGACAAATTTCTATGGCTCTCTTGTGTTTCTGTATGTCTTCCAAGCAGAGACATTTTGATAACTCTTATTCCAAGCTATATTTTCAAAGATGCTTGCATATCATGCATGTTTAGAAGACAAATACAGTGTCTTCTTCTAAAGCAAAAGAGATTTGTTTGTTGACCAGAGCAACCAAAATCCAAGCAGATTTTCTTGCAGCCATTTTAAAGGGTTAGGTTATTCTTAGCTCTAAGTAATGCAAATTCACTGTTTGCCCAGCATCCACTGAGTCACTCTGTATCACTCTGTGGGAATTAGAGGTAAGTAGAACCAAAGCAAACATGAAACACATGTTGATTGCTGTTGTGATTAACAAGGCATTCGTCTCTGACCCAGAAATCTCATATCTTCTGCCAGCATTCATGAAACCATAGCAGCCTAAGTTAATAGTTTTTCAGCAGGGTAACATCTCAGATCTTTCAAGGTTCTTGACCTCTAGTAAGCACCTTGTGTAATAAATCATGAAGAATATGAATGAAAAAGATGGTTACTTTGATCCGTGGGACCACTGAAACATGAATATATATTTTTAAACTTAGTGACATTTTGAATTTCAGCTTAGGGGGATATATATGTTCGTTTATTCAGGCAATCTATTTTTTAACATATTGTAAGCCACATATCTTTCTAGGCTCTCAGGGAAACTATATTACTCAGGATAGGTACAAATGAGCTGTGGTAAACAAATTAACACCAAAATATCAGTGACTAACAAACAAAAGTAATATATACCTTATTCTACATGTTTACTTAGGAACCTAGATTACTGAACGCTCTGTTATCTCAACACATGTCTCCCATGGTGGTTGTTTCAGAGAAGTTGGGGGGGGGTGGTGGTGGTATTTGCTGGTCTGGCCCATAAGTGAAAAATGTCACTTAGCTATCTTTGCCCAGAAATAATCACATGGCTGCATTTTAAAACATGAGAGCTATAATCTTTTGTGTGTCCAGGAAGGAAAATATAGAATAAACTTTGGTGTACCCATAGCATTGTGCCATATTTAGAAGAGAAAGAAGATGTTTCTTTCCTTCAATATTATAATAGTCTTAATGAGGAAGAAAGAGTAAGAAATAAGACAGGTCATTATAATATACAATAGTAAGTTCTGTAATACCTGTACTCGCTAAAAGTGTGTAACTTTTAGTGTGTGTGTGTGTGTGTGTGTGTGTGTGCGCATGTGTGTGTTTAGAGATATCTTCTTTTTTTTTTTTTAATTTTTTTTTCAACGTTTTTTATTTATTTTTGGGACAGAGAGAGACAGAGCATGAACGGGGGAGGGTCAGAGAGAGAGAGGGAGACACAGAATCGGAAACAGGCTCCAGGCTCCGAGCCATCAGCCCAGAGCCTGACGCGGGGCTCGAACTCACGGACCGCGAGATCGTGACCTGGCTGAAGTCGGACGCTTAACCGACTGCGCCACCCAGGCGCCCCTAGAGATATCTTCTTAAAATAAGAGACATCTAAGGTAAGACACAAGATTACCAGGTATTAGCCAAGAGTAGCAGAGAGTAGAAGATTAGCCTATATAAATAATACATTTAATTGTTCTAGTATCTCATGCAGTTGGCCAGAAATACTTGGCCTTAATATCTACTATTTCCATCCTCTAATAGAAACAGACATACATATCATACAATACAAATCCCAAATTAAAAGTAGTTTTCATTTGTCACACACACACACACACACACACACACACACACACACACAAACTCACTCTCTCTCTCTCTCTCTCTCTCTCTCTCTTAGAAACATATGAAAATCACAGAGCAATTTGAATATTTTCAAGTTGGCTGGCATAATTTTGATCTACAACAGCTCATTTGCCATTATTCCTAAGATACACTTTTTCCAAGTTTGAAGAACAATTTCCTTTCAGAATTTATGTCAATATTTATTAATAACAAGCTCAACTGTAAAGCTAAATCCAGCATTTATAAAAGGAGACCAGGGGCGCCTGGGTGGCTCAATGATTTCAGCTCAGGTCATGATCTCAGGGTTCCTGAGATGGAGCTCTGTGTAAGGCTCTGCACTGACAGTGTGAAGCCTGCTTGGAATTCTCTCTCTCCCTCCCTCTCTATCTCTCTCTCTCATTCTCTCAAAATAGATGATAGATAGATAGATAGATAGATAGACAGATAGATAGATAAAGTTTAAAATAACTAAATAAAAGGAGATCATATCTCTGTATAGATAGTGGTGGGGTTCTAACCATAGCTGCCATGGGTAAACGGGATTGCCTCTGAACATGAAACTTCCAACTCAGTCCTGAGACAGCCCATTTCTGGAGGTTTGAGAAATTAAAACTCTAACAATAAAGTTCTGAAGTTTAGCTCAGGACTCAATGACACTGGAGCTTCTCGATCTTTTCCTTATTTGAGTGGTTTTTAGCACAGAGTATCTGAGGATAAAGAAGTATGATAATAAGTTAAAGTTTTTATCATTTAAAAAGTTAAACATAAGTCAAAACTTGATCTGAAGCTAGAACCAATTTAAATATTAATGTTAAATCATTACCACAAATTTTTGATGTGACCTTATTTAAGTGTTAAAGTCATTTGAAATGAAAATGCCATTTTTACAAAATAATTTAGAAAACAGTCAGTAGTTTTGTGTCAGTTTAAAGGAGAAATATATATATATATATATATATATATATATATATATATATACACTTTTATAAAAGAGAATTATGTTTAGAGGTAATTTTAAAATAATCTTCTTTTAGCCTGCCTATCCCAGTTTCCATGGTATCTACTGGGGCAAAGTGACATGCCAATTCGAAATTGACTTCTAAAAGGCTAAATAAAGAAATGTTCCAAATGAACAATGAGAATTGCTTAGTAAATTATAATTGCTAATGACATTGAACAAACAGGTTAATTGACGTTGGGAATTTGAGACATTTTGTGTGTCATTTTCTGATAAAGGTGATAATATTCCTCATTTTTTCCTTAACAGTATTCACTACCCTGCCATATGGGAAGCAATTTTCCTAGTCTGAATCTCTCCTTCTGTGCAATGAGCTCATTTTCATATCAGATAATTCTAAATGAAATGAGAGGTCCGTGCCAGACAGTAATGAAACGAAGATCTACTGCTCCTGCAGGAGAGCAAAAGAGAGTAGGAACATTCTTTGCTTTTGGATTTATTCCTAGTGTTAAGCATAGGCTGCTTTTTTGATACCAAAACACCCAAATTGATGACAACAGTCTCCAAAGTTAGTTATAATTTGGGGTCTCCTCTTGCCCCAATCTGTTTCTCTTCTACTCTTCCCTGTTTCTAATAACAGCCTAATTCTTTTGGGTAGGCTTCCTTTAGGCGATTGGGTAATTGCCCACGCCACAAAACAGTGACTGCCATAGCCAACACCATTTTTTTTTATAACACTGTGTCAATCATCGCTAGATCCTACTGGTTTTACCTACAAATATATTTCAAATATAGTTCTCTTCACCCCCTGCACTCTAATATATCACTTAGATTATTGCCTTAATACATCTTAAACAGGGCTGGACTTCCATCTTACCACTTGGGAGCGTAGTTTTAATGTGTATCTGTCAATATCAGTTGGCGTCCAAAACTCTTTAGGAATTTCTTCTGTATTTAAGAAAACATAGATAATCTACAGCCTGATTTACAAGGTCCAGCATCATTTGCTTTTAATCTGCCATGCTAAGTTTGCCCCTTTGATTAGTTATTGAACACTCTTTTCCTTTTTCTTTGCCTAATTTTTATGAAACCAAATGTAAGTTGTCAGATCTTCACTAGCCCTCTTCCTTTACTATAATTTTCTCTTAGAATCCCATTTTAATGTAGTATTAATAATTGATAATTATGAATTTGGTTTTATGTTTATTAAATATATTATCCCTACTAGTTTATGAGGCATATGTGGTCAGAGACAACAATTAATACCTTATATCAGTAATATATTCTAGAAACAAACAAAAAAAAACTATTGAATAAATTAGCAAGCATTTTGTTTTTGTATTTGCATTATACAACTGCTTAAGATAAAGAAGGCTGTCTGCACAAAAAATGACTTTATACCTAAGTTTTCTATTTAAGTTCAATATCTCTATTACCTTAAGGAACAGACTTTTCTGAGCACTTCAAAGAATTTCCTACACTGTTTTATCAGAAAGTATTCATCTTCAATATTTTTTGAATAGGCAACACATTTACATGGTTCCTAATATTTTATTTGGCACAGTAAATAGTCCCTCACTCATGCCAGGTCCCCAGTCACTCAGTTCTCCTCTCAGGAGAGAACTTATCTTACTGGTTTCTGGTAGTTGTATCACAGATATCTGATGAATTTACATGCGAATACTTTTGTAATACACCATTCTTCCTTTTTATTAATGTTAGCACATATATCTTTATTCTGTAACTTGATAATTTATATAGGTGGTTCTAGAATACACATGTATATTTAATTTTAACTTTTTATTTTGCTAAAGTTCAAACATATACATAGTAGGGAGAAATTATAATGGACTTCCAAGTAATCATTTCCCAGTTCAACATGTATTCACACACCACCTTTTGCCCTTTTGTTGTTGTTTTACCTGACCCCCCTTCACTTGTGTTATTTTGCTGGAGTATTTAAAGCAAATCCAGGCATCATAATATTTTACTTATGTTTATAAATATTTTTGTATTCACAAAATTTTGTATGTACAAAAATTGGGGCATTCTTGGTAACTTTTTATTTTTATAGAATGCCAAAATTAAAGAGAAGTTTCAAAAAGAGTACAGTATTTTTTATATTTTAAAATATGGAAAGTAATGATAATTGCTGATAGTAAATGAATACTTGCCATTTTCCAGTCAGGGTACTAAATGTTATCTATTTATTATGTTACTTGTCAATTAATGTAAATAATTCAGGAATCTGAATGTGAAAACTAGAGTTGTATTATTGACTCTTTAATTAGCTGTTACAACTGAATTTCTCTACATTATAATGTCATCATATGTAAAATTGTAATAAACCCTTATCTACAGACTGGCCAAACTCATGTTACCCTTGAGTGAACAGCTTTGTGTGGGAATGCAAGGGAAACTTATAGAGATTAGTAAAAATTCCTATAAATCAATGTAATGGCTGCTGAAAATCGCTAAACCCTTGTGTATAAATTTAGATTACACTACCTATATCAGTCACCTCATTGTAGTGTTCTGAGATCTAAATCAGGTAATACACAGGAATGCACTTTGTAATTTCAAAATGATTAATATATTTAATTATGTCACCTTATATATACCCCTATGCATGCTGAGCACAAGTCACTTTTGAACCTAAAAAATTTTTTTACAACTGAATTATTTTATTTTTAATAGTTTTCCAAAGTTTGCACAGGGGATGTATAGCACACTTACAAGAAAAAAAATATTAAAAAATGCAATATTTCAAAAATAATGAAAGAAAATGATAAGAATAAATGGCAAAATAAACCAGCAGAATAATGGGGGGGGGGGGAGAAAAAAGACCTAAGGCTCTTGCTTATTCTTAGTTCTGTAAGAAATATGCTATGAAATCACACATTATTGACACTTAACCAGTTTAAAACTATTTAGGAATAAATCAAGAGAATGGGGGAGAATAAAGAAGATTTATTACAGCTGTAGGAAGAACAAATGAGAGTGCTAAAATTAGGACCATAAGCTGGGCCTTGGGAAAGGAAGATGTTTGCTTTTCTACTGCATACTCTGAGGTACCTAAGATTATTCCCTATAGCTACATTAAGTACTTTGTTCTGCAATTTTAAATTATGTCTTCCTGTTGTATTATCAGTGTTTTGATAAATGGTTTTAGCACACCCCCCCCCCCCCCCCAGGAAAATGATAAAACAAAGAAAAAGAAATCAGCTTCTACTTTTAGGTTAGGGTTTAAGACCGGTGAAGGTAACTGTAGGTGCAAAAAGAAGAAGAAGATAATGAAGAAAAGTTGGATGTGCAAAAGATTTGATGTAAGCTGAATAGGGCAAAAAAGATCAGGAAATTTTAAAGGTAAGCTGAACTTGAGGCTTCTACAGATGAGCCTATGTGTGTGAGTGAGTGAGTGTGTGTGTGTGTGTGTGTGTGTGTGTGTGTGTGTATTAAGAAGGCAGACTACCCTATATATAAAGATATAAAGTATGGGTGTGCCTGTGAGGCTCAGTCGGTTAAACTCTGGATTTCAGCTCTGGTCATGATCTCATGGTTTGTGGGTTGAGCTCTGTGCTGACAGCTCAGAGCCTGGAGCCTGCTTGGGATTCTGTGTCTCCTGCTCTCTGCCCCACCCCCGCTCATGCTCTGCCCCTCCCTCTCTCTCTCTCTCTCTCTCTCTCTCTCTCTGTCTCTGTGTGTGTGTGTGTCTCTCTCTCAAAAATAAATAAACATTAATTTTTAAAAAAAAAAGATATAAAGTATGTAGGTTAAGATCCAGCTAATAGAGGAATATTTCTTTTAATTAAAAATGAATGTTAAAGTATATTTTTAGTACAAGTCCAAAGGTATATTTCATTCCATGTGACTTCTTAAATTAGCTAAATGATTTTTTATAAATATATTTTTACTAATACATAAGTGACTGGTTTGGGGCAAAATGTGAAACTTTAGACATGAATTTAACCTTGGAATAAGAACAGTTAGACAAAACTAGAATGTGTTCTGGTGCAGTGACTTAGCTGGTACAGTGATTTAACTTGATTGAACAAATTCATCTCTTACAGATGGCACAACTGAAACTGCTTGAAGTCATTTGGGCTGACAGTATTGAGATAGAAAAATCCTTGAATTTCTATTGTGGAAAATGTGCTATACACAGAAGTAGCTTTCAAAGTAGTTCAATGAAAAGAAGTTGCTCAGTCAAATTCAGGGAGAGTCCATTCCTTTCAAAGTGACTATACAAAATTAGGGTCATGATCTACAGAATCAGTCTGTGTCCGAACTGATTTGAGCTAGCTAGACCTGCTCTAGAGAAGTGTCTCGATTTGCTGATTTGAAAGATAGGAATGGGGGATAGCAGTTCAGGGATCTTTGTTTCCATTGGTGACTTTCAGTCTCAGGAGAGGCTCCTTTCAGAAAAATTTGTAGTTGGAAGTAGCATAACATGGACCTTAATCAGTTTTCCAAAAGAAGGTGAATTTCCTTAGGTAGTTGTAGCTTACTTCCAAGCTGAAATAGCACTCCTAAGACAAATCATCAAACTGCTATAGCATTAAA
Organism: Panthera uncia; assembly: GCF_023721935.1. Classification (NCBI taxonomy): domain Eukaryota; kingdom Metazoa; phylum Chordata; class Mammalia; order Carnivora; family Felidae; genus Panthera; species Panthera uncia. The sequence continues at coordinate 29,532,299 of NW_026057580.1, read as the reverse complement.
TCTTCAGTCTTGAATTCATAATCAGGGTGTGTTTCAGGTATAGTTGAAATTACCATTTTATTATATGCTTCTATGAGTTTTTAATTTGTATATTTTTCATTGCACTAATACAGGTTTGAGTCCCCGTAGCCTAATAGTGTTATCTGTTGACATCCTACTACACAATCTAAAAGGAGTTCTAATGAAATTTTATACATTATATTCAGCGATTTACAACCAAATTTGATATGAGTACTATGTAAGTTATGCTACTAAACAACATTAATCATTATTATTATACTGAGATATACTAAATCAGGACCCAATTACCATTTAAATTCTCATAATTTTTAATTATCTCCAGCACATTCATATCATACTCTGTTACCCCAATCCTAAATATCACATAGGTACAACTGCCTACTGGGCATCACACAGGTAGTTCAATTGAATATATTCAATTCAGAAAAAAATCAGTTCATGAAACTGCATCCTACTGGTTAAAAAGAGCTACAAAGCTGGGGCGCCTGGGTGGCTCAGTCGGTTAAGCGTCCAACTTCAGCTCAGGTCATGATCTTATGGTTCATGGGTTTGAGCCCCGTGTCAGGTTCTGTACTGACAGCTCAGAGCCTGGAGCCTGCTTCCGATTCTGTGTCTCCCTCTCTCTCTGCTCCTCCCCAGTTCATGCTCTGTCTCTCTCTGTCTCAAAAATAAATAAACGTTAAAAAAAATTTTTTTTTAAAAAGAGAGAGCTACAAAGCTAGCCTAGATTTGATGATTGAACCTCATAAGACTGAATATACTGAGAGATCTGGTTCATTGGGTGGGTGGGAAAACCAGGGTAACAGACCAGAACACTGAGTTATTTATTCTCCATCCATCACTATTTGACGGTTGTTTCTGAGGACATTGACTTTAGGAACTATGATTTGCGTGGAGAATGTGATGACTTTACTCCAAAACCAAAAAGGAAAAATTAATGTCTGAGGCTGAGTCACAAGTTCTTACAGTATGTACTCTTTCGTGTGTAGAGGAAAGGCTGCCAATAGTGTCTACAAGAAAACAAAACAAACAAACAAAAATTAACATACCTTACAAACTTATTGACCATTCTCTTTTACATAAACTGTTTCTGTTTATTATCATTTTATTAGTTTCCTTAGAAGACAACCTTAGTTTTTCAGCTTTTTAAAATATAATTGACAAATAAAATTTTAAGACGTTTAAAGTGTACATCGTGATGATTTGATATGTGTACACACTGTGATAAAAGGATTTCTCCAGTGTAGTTAATCAACATATCCATCACCTCATCACTTCACGTATTTATCTTTTTTTTGGGGGGGGGGGGGCGGGGCTTGTTTTATGTTCATTAAAGTTATAAATGCACCATGCTTATAAATAAGCACAAACCTGGCTTATTATGGAAAATAGTGGTCTCCTGCCTCACTCCTTTCCATTCAAATTTCTATCCACCACAATCATTTTCAGGTCATTTGGCTATTTAAAAAATATTTTTTATTACATTTCTAAACAATTTAATTATAGTATCATTGTAAATTTTTAAGTTTTAGACATTATTCATTAACTTCTTATAAAAGATGAGGTACTTTTCCTCTCCTCCCCTAATAATTTTTGGGTTGAAAAATTATTCAGTACCTACAAGTATTATGGTTATGTAAATAATACTCATGGCATATCACATGTTATGGTTATATTTCCCTTTTCTATAAAAACTAATTTTTTTGCATTAGTGAGCAAATGTTTTGTTACTTTGCATATTTTTCATTGTCCCTATGAATTAATTCACCCCTAGAAGCATGTATCTACTTGAAATATACCCAAGCCTGTAAAATAATCTGTCTTCTTCACAATGTCTCTTCTGAAGTTCTATCTTCTTGCTCCATCTTAATCCAACTTTTAAATTTTTTTAAAAATATTTATTTATTTTTCAGAAAGAGAGACAGAGCATGAGTGGGGGAAAGACAGAGAGAGAGGGAGGCATAGAATCTGAAGCAGGATCCAGGCTCAGAGCTGTCAGCACAGAACCCAACATGGGGCTCAAACTCAAGAACAATGAGATCATGACCTGAGCCGAAGTCTGATGATTGACTAACTGAGCCATCCAGGTGCCCCAATCCATCTTTTTTTTAGTGTAGTACCCATACTTTCTTCAGCTAAGCCTAGTTTTCCTGAGTCTCAATTTTACCTTGTTCTTTTGGTTTGGAGAAGGGGAACTTTCCTAAATTTTGAGGCTGAGGAGTTAGTAAGGAAGTCTAATTGGCTTTATGTATAGACCTTTAACTGGGTCCTATTTTCCACTTTAACTGTGATACTACTTTCACAAATAATTTATGTATTTCAGGGTTTCTATTGTTCAAGTTAGCCTGATTGAGAATTCTCCTAACTTCTGGATTAATTTTTAGCTTTATCTGGCCTGTTTAGTCTATTACTCCTTTCCTAGCTTTACAGGTTTCCAACAGTTTTTTTCACTGTATTCTAATATATATACATATATATATATATATATATACACACACATATATAGTCTACAAGAAAAAATATATGTGTGTGTGTATATATATATATATATATATATATACACACACACACATATATATATATGTAAATCTGTGCTTAACTAAGGCCATGCTTAACTAAAGCCATACTACTCATTCTTAAATTGTGTGGCAAGTTGTATAATGTGTTTCAGTAATAATATTCCTCTTATCCCCATGACTGAGTTAGGTGTCATCCTACACAATACCTTATCAGACTCTATTCACCACCTAGTATCCCCGGTTGACTGTAAGTCCTTGGAGAAAAGAGATAGTGTCTTTCTTCCCATTATATCCTCAAATCCTGCCTGACACAATGTATAGCATAACACAGGCACTCAGTAAGCATCTGTTAATTGCTGAATGATTATACTATGATGCAAACACTGACCGACAACAATCTTAATGTGCTCTTCAATCTATTTATTAGGACCAGAACTATCCTCATCTGAACATTTTAAAATACATTTGAACCATTTCTTCTTTCATGCTGTTTCTTTTTTTTTAATTACACCATTTTCTATTAGCAATTTAACATATATTAGTCAGTCACTGCTTATTCAGTTATTACCTGTTAACTAACTACAGAAAGAACTGCCCTGTCCAGAGTTAAATTTTAATACGGAAATGGGGCAAGTACATACACAGTGAAAATACTATTCATTCATGCTTCCAATTTTTCATTCATTTAACAGATAAATATTGAGGTCATACACTGTGTCCAGCATTGTTTTAAGTGTTAGGGATACAAAGATAGATAGATAGATAGATAGATAGATAGATAGATAGATAGAATTTAAAAACAAACATACAAAATGTGTGCTTTCATGCAACTTATAAAAGAAAGAAACAGAAAATAAGTAAATACATAACTCAAATAACTATAAGCTCTATAGAGAAATGTATAGCAGGTCAAAATATAGAACAAGTAGAGGTGATGTCTTCCTGTTTTATATAGGCTGATCTGCAAAGGTCTTACTGATGGGGAACATTGATTAGGAGCTTAAAGAAGAAAGGAAATGAGCTATATGGATTTGAGAAGGAAAAACATTCTAGGTATTGAGAAAGCATGTGCAAAGTTGGCCTGGGAACATATCTCGCTTGCTTTAGTATCAATGAGAAGACCTCTGGCTAGAGAACAGGGACTGGGGTGACTACTAAATGAGTTCAGAAATGTAACGGGACCAGACTAAAGATATAGGTCTTTAGAGACAATTTAAAAATTTGACCTTTTCATTGACTGAAATGAGAAAACTTTGAATGATTTTTGAGTACATTCCCAATGAGACCTAATTCATGCTTTGAAAGGATAACTCTTTCTTTAATGGTACAGACTTGGAGCAGGGGGGTGACACAGCTATGGAGAAGGCTTTGCCCAACCCAAAGGGAACAAAGCTTCAGGCCTCTCAGGGAAAACAGCAAATGCTATCATGCCCAAGATACAGACACAATTAGACTTAAAATATGGGTAAATTAGTTAATGCAGGTTCACCCTCTTTAAAATCTTGTGATTATTCTTCCGTGGCAGTCATTTGTCTACAATTTCTAGCTGTTTTGAATCCAGCATCTTACGCTCATGGAATCCATGAGACAAGGTTGGCTGATTCCCAAGATACAGAAAACTTGAAATTTTGAGGATGGTGCCACAATACTGGTGATAACATTGCCTATCTTGCACATAGGTGGTATCAGAAGATTTCTACATACTGGTTATAGGTTGGGGGGGGGGGTAATTACCCAAAACAGTAGTTAACTTAATATCTTAAAATTCTCACAGTCCATTAAGTATAGAAAATATGTGTGGAAAATAATAGTTTCCATAGGTGAAATCTATTTAAGCCTTCTTTCTCTTCCCCTGGCTAAGAAGCAGAAATTCTTCATATTCTTCTCCCTTCTTCATATTCTTCATATTCTTCATATTCTTCATATTGAATTCTTACTCAAACTTTGAAACTTTTGATAATTCTTACAATAGTTCTCTTTAATCCATGTTATTACATAGATTGCAAAGTCCAGAAGTTAATTCTAGGGGTGTTTATGGCATTTATAAATGTGTGAGAATGATTCAGTCAATATTAAATTTTGGGACTTTGAAGACTTGAAGGAGAGGGAATGTATGTGTGTGTGTAACTTAATTATATTAACTAACTTATATTTTGCTATTTTTTATAGACACCCACTGTTCTTATTTTTTACAGTGAACTTAGAGAGTGAGTACATACCTAACAGTAGCATGAACCAAAAAATATTATTCTAGTTCTTGTGATTTTTTTTTTTTTTTTTTTAGAGAATGGGTATTGCTTTAATTTCTTGTTTGCTTATATTCATCAGGCCACCTATTGTTACAAATAGGCACGTATAAAGTGAGCAATTAATTCTCTTTCACTTAATATGTAATTTGTGTAATTAACTGTGGCTTAAAACACATAATGATCGTCTCATCATTTTCTTAGTACTATTGTCTCTGTGTGCACCTACTGATCTTAACAAGCCACAAGAATCGCTGCATTATGCCCTTAGTACAGATCTACATCACCTTTCCCATTATAGGCCTATTATCTTTGCAACATAAATAAATCTGTTCTTACACAGAAAAGGCCTCCCTAGAATACTAATAATTCCACATAGATATATCTGATGTAAAAAAGTGACCCAGAGTAGTATGCATGTGTTTACTCTGAGTTCGGGATGAGATTGCAGTTTTAAATCAATTGCCTTATTTGATGACTTACCCACTGCAGCCAACTCAGTATCCAGGCCGATTTGCTCATCTGGTTTTAGCTTGGTTCAAATAAAGTGAATGACATGTTTGATTTCCATATGGACTACTTAGCTGTGCCCAGAGAAAGCCTTCAACACCCGTAAGTTGTATTATAACTGCAGCCAACCATCTTACAGATACATGCATATGGTTACAAGGAAATGAGATAAAATATGAGAATTATAACTAAAACACTGCATTACTGCTATGTGCCAAGCACTATTCAAACTGATATACAGAAAGAAAAAAAAAAAAAAAAGAAAAAAGTCACATATTCCTTACATTAGCCATTGGAAGCAGATAATATAACTATCCCTTTTATATATACACAGGAATGGAGAAAAAGAGGAGATAAATAAACTGTCTCAGGCCATAAGGCTAGTAAGTTGCACAACTGAGATTTTAAACCAGGCAGTTTGGCTAAGGTGGTGCAATATATGTATTTAGCATATCCCCCAATAACGATGTCCATGAACCTTCTATATGAAGACCAGTATTTAAATGACCTGAAAAACCTCTCCACCAATTTGACATTTTAAGTATTCATTAATGTCTTAAAGTGTGTAAAACAAATAAAATATATTTTTCAATGCTGATATTTGTAAAATACATGAGAAATATGATTCATTAAAATTACATTATCAATTTCAACTTCATGTATCTAAAAAGTTGATTATAATCTGAAGTTACCAGCTCTGTAGGATCTGAGTCACTTAAAATGTGATAAAAGCAATAAGTAAAGCTGACATTGTACAGTTCTCAAGATTTTCCTAAAAAGCCTAATGTTAGGATGTGTAATACAAAATATGGATCAGGGAAGTTTTAATAAACACTACTAACAATTCATATAATAATCCAATTGGACAGTTTTAGAATGAAAGAAAGATGTCCAATGATACTTCATAGGAAATAATGGAACATCACAAGGCTACATTAAAAAAGAACCTAAATACACACTCTCAAAAAACATGTGTAAATATATATATGCATATGCAAATTTATATATATGTACATGCATATATAGAGATATAAGATATATAAACACATGTATGTATTAGAGCTAATTCATTTGGAATTTTAAGGCAAAATGCTTCAGCTAGCTTAATTAAAGGAGGAAACTTTATTGTTTCATACCTTAAAATCATGTGAAGTCAGGTATGAACCTGGCCTTTTGTTTCTGTATGTTTTGCAAAGTGAAGGACTAACTACTCTTTGTTTGGACAATTTTTTTCAAGGACATTTGTATAGTGAACAGCCTTGGAAGACAGAAATAATATTTCCCTCCAGAACAAAGGTCAGGCATGCTTATCACCATCATAAAATGATTGATTTCCCTAAACTCTGGGTTCCTCTCATGTAACGCAACCTACTTGTATTCACATGTAATCTGGTCCTCTTCTGTCACCATATGGGAACTGGGAATTTGAGCAAGAGTGCAAAAATGATGATTCTCTGTCTACTGCTAGTGCTATGAGTAATAAACTGTCCTTCATCTCTGACTCAAGGGTCCAGTATCTTCTACCAGTGTTCATAAAATCATGGGAGGCTACTGCATTAGCTTACAAATAGGATAAAATCTCAGACCTATCACAGTTCTTGACATTGAATACTAAGGGAGAGTGATTCACTTCACCCAGATTCAAATATCCAAAAAGTTTCTTTCCTTTCCTTCTCTTCAAGGTTTTGTTCATATTTCACCTTCTCAATATGACACACTCTTTTTTAATTTGTAACTTTCTATTCCTCTTCAAAATCTCTATTCTTATTTTCTGATTTTTTCCATAACACATACATTTTATTCTTACTGTAGCAAAACACTATCATATAGTTGATACTCAAAAATATTTATTGAATAAATGAATATATTCTGTAGATAAAATCCCACAGTATCATCATTATTCTTAGTCCAATCCTCATGCCCAAAGAGTTAGAAAAATATAATTATCCCAGGCTAGGTTATTTATCTTTCTTTATGATCAGGGTGAAGGGAAGTGCTGTTACTGAAAGAAAAGGTGAAAGTGAGGTCAATGAATAAAACGCATAAAAACAAGGATGTAAGCAAACAACAAAGAAACAACATCCCCCCCCCCCCCCCCCCCAAAAAAAAAACATACACAAAAAATAGTAACTCTCTAGTTGTCTCTTTGGAATTGAATTTTGTAAATATAATTCTTATGCATTCCGCCCCCCAAAAAATCCCAACATCTCACATAAAATAACAGCCCTACATAAAACTTCAAATAATGTCCTATTCTCCCCAAAAGATATACCCATGCCTAACTAATATGTATAGCTCTGAGTACAGAACCTCTAGATGAAGAGCCTCTTATTCAATAATATTTAGATGTGGGTTGCCTTGTTATATATCCAATGAATCTATAGATAACAGTACAAACCTGATTTCTACTAAAATGGCAAGCATAGTTCCATAAACCTGGATTGGTTATTTCATATAAGCAGCAAAGCCCATTTTCTGGAAAAATCACAATCAAGTAAGAGCTTATCCAATGCTCAGCATTTGGTCTAGATATTATGAACCAATCAGCATCACTCAGACACTGTTCTAAATATGGAACAGAGATTGTTATTTTCTACTTTAAAAGACCCCAAAACAACAACAAAAAACAAACAACAAAACAAAACTCCTTTTCCATTCTTCACTCCTAGCTTACATACCCTAACCTGGACTTTCTGCTTAACAGTAAAACTTTTTCTCAGCATTCTATTTTTGGACGCACAATTTTTGTTTTCTTTACATGACAAATTATCCAATAAATAACAAAACTACCCTCACAACCAAATGCAATCATAATCACAACAAAAATCCCGCATATGAAATGGAGAAATAGGAAGCAATGCACCGTGGTCACCAACAAGAACTATATTCCATACACTGTCAGTGATGTGACCAGTGTATCCATTTTTTCAGTCATGTTCCTGGAGATGGAGAAAACACCTATGCTGATGATAGCAGTTTTCTCTGCTTTTACTAGCTACAGTATTCTTTTATGCACTGTCCAAATGACAGTAAATAGAACACCAGATTCTTATTTTGAAAGTAGTATCATTTAGATGCCTATTTCCTATTAGACTACTTACAAGCACATAGGGGATGCTTTAAATCTTGAGAAATATTGTACTTTTTGCCAGAATTAGGTTTTCTCAATACAGTCCCTAAACACCCTTGGTGGCCATCTATCTATTTTCAATTTGAAGGACTCCTATTGGTTTACAACTTCCTTAAGAGCTTCTGGGTGTAACCTGAAACCAGTCTTCCCCATCCACACACCTTTCCCATATACTGAAGGCTGGGAGACACCAAAGAAAGAGGCAGACCACTCCAGCTTGGTAGGTAGCAGGTTTAATAAGCAAGGGAATTTACTTATTAGGTTTGTCTTGGTCAGCCACAAGATGAGTAGATCTTCATACTTGACCATCAGATCGTAAAAGTTTATACAGAGGCCTTCAATGGGTTCAGTCACCTATACTGTCCAAATAGACTCAATACCACCTTGCTATCTCAAAGCTGTATCCCTGAGGCAGCTTCTGAGAGCAGGGAAAGCAAGAGGAATGCACGTTCCAAGGAAAGGAAGGGGATACGGAGCCTGTGCCTGGGTCCTGCTCAAGGGGTCAACCAGCGGTCATGTCCTCTCTACTTCCTCTAATACTCCACCCATACTGCTTTATGGCCAGTATTAGACTTCTTAAGGCAGTGATATTTGAGTCTGCAAATTGAACTTGTGATTTCCTTCTTACCAACCAACCATCCAGCCCTCAGATCAAAGGCCTCTGCCTTGGTCTCTCTACCTTCGACCAAAGTGAAAAATACACTCCTTTGAGAAGCAGTGCTAATTGGCTTTCTGACCCCCAAAACATGTCTAAGTGGATTTTCTTTACTGGGAGATAAATTCACAACAGGAAGGTTTAAAAATAAGTCTATAAGAATAGTTTCCCTCCATCCCTCTGGCTTTCTCAAATATCACTTTCTGGTCTGCCCACTTGTCAGCTGTCTAGAAGCATTAAGCAGAGACATAAAGACTCTTTATTAGAAAAACTATATAACTCCCTTATTTTTTCTTTCAGATGGCCTCCTTAAGTTGAAGTCTGTTGTGCTCCTGTAGTACATTACTTCAGTTCAAAAAGAGTAGCAAACAAGATTCAATAATCAGACACTTTTCTACTAAATCTTCTGAACGTACATTCTTTAAAAAATGATGTGTACTAATGAAATAAATAAATTTGTAAAGCTCTACTAAAGTAAATAAAAGAGGAACTGAAGAAATAAAGAGAAAAACCATATTCCCGTATGAGAAGATTCAATGTTATAAGGCATCTATTTTCCACACATTAATTTATAAATTCAACCCAAAATGCATTTTAAATAAATAGTCAAGCTGAATCTAAAGTTCAGTTGGAAAATAAAATGTTAAGGACATTTAAAAATCATGAAAAAGAGGGACACCTGCGTAGCTCAGTGGGTTAAGCTCCGGACTTCGGCTCAGGTCATGATCTCACAGTTTGTGGGTTTGAGCCCCGCATCAGGCTCTGTGCTGACAACTCAGAGCTTGGAGCCTGCTTTGGTTTCTGTGTCTCCCTGTCTCTTTGCCCCTCTCCCACTTGCACCCTCTCAAAAATAAATAAACATTAGAAAAATTTCAAAAATCATGAAAAAATGGTGGAGGAATTGTCATACTGGGTATAAATATTTATATTAAATGTATAAACATACATATCAATTTAAAATATATAGTTATTAAAACAGTTGGTATCAATTGAAGGGAAAGAAAAGAGATACATAAATCCGAAGATTGAAAAACAAAACAGACCCAAGCATATATGACACTTAATATATAACAAAGTTGACATTTCAAAGAGAACAGACTAACACATGATGTTAGGATAATTGTCTATCTACCATTAAAAGTAAAATTCTATCTTATATACATATAAATAAAACATAAGTATAATTCTTCTTGATCTAAAGAGCTAGAAATAATATATCATTAAAATAGTATAAAGGAAGGGGGCAAAGGTTAAGACTATGCAGTCCCTGCTTTGAGGCACTTAGGAAAAACCACCACCACCATCACCACCACCAACAAAACAGAACGCTTGCTAGTGCATAGCGAGGAGTCCATCTTCCTACCTCAGAATCTGGCCCCTCTCAGTGCCTCAACCAAACCTCACATTTTAAAGTCTGTCTCTAGCAACATTACTCAAGCTTTTACACCACAGAAATGAAAGAGTGGAGATGATGATGTTAACAATAACCGACTCCAGGGACTAAAGCACTGTTAGTGCTCTCTTTTTTCCTATCTCTAATATCTGCTTATCCCTTTGTGTTAACATCATTTTCTCCTACACTAGGTCCCTTTCTCTTTTTGCCAGCAAACAAACAAGCAAAAAAATGTGCAGTTCTGGATTTTATCCATACACTGTGGAGATCCTACATGATAAAGGATTTTTCTTCCATGTTTTTGTATATCAAATGCCTGGGAAGAACTCAGGTTTGCCTAGTTCAGATGTGCTGTTTACACCTTAATTTATCATTGAGACCTGATATATAGGATATGTTTATATCCTGTAGTGTCTGTGTGTGTGTGTGTAATTTATATACATAATTTAACTGTATATATTTGTACTGTATACTCTGCTATCACCATAAAAAGATCCCACTTAGGCTAAGAGGATGACAGATATATGGAATAGAGTTGATCTGACAGATCCCACAGCATTATTTGGGCTACAGTATATATACACATATAATTTATATATGTATATAAATTATATACACATATAATTTATAATTATATATATATGTATATATATATGTGTGTGTGTGTGTGTGTGTGTATATATATATATATATATATATATATATATATATATATATATATATCAGGGCACCTGGGTGGCTCAGTCAGTTGAGGATCTGACCTTGGTTCAGATCATGATCTTGTAGTTTGCAAGTTCAAGCCCCACATCAGGCTCTGTGCTGACAGCTCAGAGCCTGGAGCCTGCTTCACATTCTGTGTCTCCCTCTCTCTCTCTGTTCCTCCCCCACTCACACTCTGTCTCTGTCTCTGTCTCTCTCAAAAATAAACATTAAAAATCTAAATATATATACATATATATTATATATAGTAGTTATATATATATTTAATATCATAACTAAGCTCACACTGCTAATTAATTTTAAATATAAAATTATTTTGTTATATTGTTTGATATCTAAAGTAAAGGAACTCCTCCATTTATTGTTATTTATATATTTTTAACCCAGTTAGAAACAAAATATTAGTTAACAGTATAGACTCTGAGCCAGGCAGCATGGTTTTATTATTCTCCTACTTACTACCTGTGTTGAATCAGGTAAGTTACTTAAGTTTTCTGTGATTTAGTTTCTCATTTGTATAATGTATAGATAATGAAAGTATCTATCCATAGGAATCTTCTGAGAGCAAAACAATTAAGATTGATCTTAGAAGGTACCTAATGAATTATAAGAATTCAATGATAGTCAAAATTAATAGCATCATTATTACCAATAATACAGATTTTGACATTGAGAGTGTGAATAAAGGAAGAGAGGATAAAAGAAAGAATGTTCATTCAATTCCTGTAGAAATAAGGTCTTATAGAGCTTATTCTCGGAGAGATATGTAATAAATTGAAAAGCTCTTAGTTATAATTTCCTACCACATATATATGAATCTGTATCTGCAGTGAATAGTCAAACTGACATACTCTGGACTCTTTCTCTTTTTCCAGGATCTCATATCATTTTAGATATGCAAGTAACTTATTTCTTTAATGCTTTAAATTTTTTTTAATGGCAAAAATGGCCCCAATTCTTTATGTAGTGCTTGCCTTAAAAAAGGAAATACAGCAAGCTCTCACAGAATGTTTGATGCATTATCCTTCTTCCTTGAGTTTTGTATAAGATATAGAATACTTAACACATACTGTGTATATATCCATGACTTTTATATATGATGAACTATCATTACAAGGCTCTATATGATCTGCCCCACTTACTTTTATAATATCTTCAAAACTCTGTTTCCCTCAATCAATAAACCGCATCCACATTAGGATTCTTTCTGTTGTACTCTAACATTTTGGATTTATTTCTTTCATATATTTTTGCACTACTCCTATTACTTGGAATGTTCCTTCTCCTGATGTTTACGTGGTTGTCCCCTTTCTGAATTTACTATTCAAATTAAATATATCTTCCTCAGAGAGGATATCCCTCTATTAATTAGTATGCTAGGTGTATTACTTAGTATCAATATGTGTTAGATGCAAGTAACAGTCACTTAAAATCAGACTGGTCTAAATAATAAATGTATTTACATAAAAGCAAATCTTCAGATACAAATAGGTTTCAGAATTGGTTGACTGAGTGGCTTAATGATATCAGCAGAAATCTATATTCAGTCTTTTTCTTTACTTCACCATTAACCAACCAACTTTGTCCTGATTTGTTTCCTTTGTGGCTATAGAATGGCTTCAAGGAAATGTTTTACTGTTCACATCACTACCTGTAAGACAAGAAGCCTTTCAACCTTTTAGTCATCCATGAAATAAAGTCCTTCCTGTCCACCTGATTGGACAAATTCTCATCATGTGGCCACCATGGGACTTCAACAGTTAGCAAAGATATGGATGCTCTTATTGACTATGATTAACTTAAATTCATGCTAGAGCTCTAAATGGACCATCTTCCCCTGCAATCAGTTTTGGTATGGTGTTAGGAGATAATGACTATACTTATGGTGAGACAGAGTAAGAGAAGAATGGATGTTGCCTGGGCAACCAAAAAAAAGTATCATTCAATTTATGTTAGACACTCCTAACCTATTCCTTTCTATCAAATTCCTTCATTTTAGGTTCTTCATACCACTTAAAATACTTTTATTCACTTCCTTGTTTTATTTATCATTTATAGTTCTCACTAATCGTAAGCCTCATGATAAGAAAGAAAATATATGCTATGTTCCCTGCTATGTCCATTGATATTAATATTGGCTCATAGTACACAATCAGTGAATATTTGTTAAATCAATTTATCTACTTTTCAACCAGCTAATGAGCAAGGAATTTGTTCAGAGAAAGGAACAGGGTAAATTAGAAGGCTGTTATCTTATATTCTGATTAAATCTCTCTGTGTGTATGTGTGCATTTATACATGTTTATGTGTCCGCATAAATTAAAGGTCCACAATTTCCTTCTCAACATTGCTTTTGTAGCTGTTATCTAAACTTGGCCTACGTCAGTAACTAATCATGATCTGCAAACATTAGTGTTGACTCAAAAATGATTCACTTCTCACAGAAAGTAATTTATACATTAAGAGGATTGAGTACATTAAGAGATCATTTCTAGGATTAATGTGAAAATGTCCCTGATCACACAGATGAATGAAGCCAATTTGCCTACATTTGTATGAGTATGCCAATATATTATTGTCTTCAATGCATTGAATGAAGGCGAAAGAGTTAATGTAGCTCCAAAAATGCACTATGCATTCTGGCCCAGGATATTAAGGATGCTTTAGATTCCACCAGGGAAAAATAATAAAACATAAATAGAAATAAATTATAGCATTATTTAATTAACTGAGAAGTTCAATGTGCTCTAGAGACAATTTATTACAATAAATAGAGCATCTTATCCTTGCAGTGCATTGTAATGAATATAAATCAAGGATTTTTTTTTTCCAGAAAAACATTCACCAATTCTTTATAAACTGTACCTAAGGGCCTCGTTAGGTTAATACTTTACTAGAATGCTTCATTATCTTGGCAAACTTTATGTTATGGGACATCTCTGCCACTTTTGACATCATTGATCACTCACTGCATTTTGAAATACTCCTCCTTTGGCTTGCATGAGATCTTTGCTCTTTTGTGTCCCCTCAAAACTTTCTAAACTTTTCCCCTCAGTCTTCCTCAAGGCTTTTTCCTCAACCACTTCTGGCTCCCATAGGAGCTGAAGGCTCCTATAACTTTATCCTCACTATAAATCTCTCCCAACATGGCATATTCAGAAAGTATTCATCATCATTTCTCCTAAAACTAAGTATCTTTTAATGACTAACCTCTCATTTGGTGGCAAGACATTCAATCTGTCACTCAAGCTGGAATACTTCAGTTCACCTTTAACTCATCCTGCTTCCTTTCTTGCCACATATACTGAATACAAAATCCTGCCCTCTTTGTCCCCACAATGTATTTCAGTTCTGTGCTCTCCACCCCAATCATACCACTGATCTAATGAACACTCTCACTTATCTTGCCTATCTCTTTTGAGTTGCCTCCCCAGTCTTCTAACCAATATTACTCTGTTCCCTACCTAGTCAATGGACTAAAAATCTCATTTAAAATTCATGTTTCTTTATCATGCCATTCACCTACTAAAATATTTTTAATTAATGCTTTTTGCTTCTAATGGGATGTATAAATGAGTTAGTTATTCAAAACACTGTAATTTGCCCCAACTTATATTTTAAGCCATATCATCTACTACTGTCACATAAAATGTGTGATTTAAGCAATGCCCTTTTTTGAACCCCCCAAATATCTTGCACATTTTTGACTTTGCACTTCTGCTCTTTTAATCACCTTTGCATGTCATGTTGCCACCAATCAATTTCATCCTTCAAATGCTGTCCACCTTTTCAAGGCTTAATTAACACCCTGCCACTTTCCATGAAGTCATCCCAGAACTGTTTAGTGACTTGAGCCATCTGTAATCTATATCCATTGAACTCAGGGAATTATTACTTGAAATCTTCATTTGTTAACTAACTGCATAATGACTCAGATAGTCTTTTATTTTTTTGTTATTATATTTCACATATTTTTGACTCTGTCACTAAATAGCTGACATTTGAATAAAGTGGTGGGTTAGTTGTGCCAAACCCCAATGCAATTGAAAATCTGTGTATAATTTTTGACTCCCCTAAAACTTAACTATTAATTGCCTCCTGTTGACCAGAAGCCTTACTGATAACATAGTCAACTATAACATATTTTTCATGTTATATGTACATATAGGGTTCTTATAATGAAGTAAACTAGAAGAAATAAAATATTATGAATAAAACCATAAGGAAGGGAAAATACATTACATTATGGTATTTATTGAAAAAAATTCATATATAAGTGGACCCACACAGTTCAAACCTGAGTTGCTCGAAGGCCAATGTACTTCATTTCTGAGGGAAGATACTACATCTCCTAACTAAGTATAACTTAGTCATAGCCATGCATGATCTTTAGCAGCCTCAAATTTGATTTTGAAGATAAAGATTTAACTCAATCATTGCGTTACTGAAGCCTTATCTTTCCATGTTTTATTTCTACTCCAACACAAAAGGCCAATTTTAAATTCCTGTAAATTGTTTTCAAAAAGGCACATCTCAATAGATATTATGAACAAAAACGTGCGGCATCTCCACATATAATTTAGTTAACATCAACTTTGTGTGGAAGTAAAGTATGATAAAATTCAAATGATTTTGCATAACCAGGCTGAAGTGTCATTTTATTTTATCTTAGTAAATAATTTCAAAATATTTATGAAAGCCTATTAAAGTTATCTACCAACACTCTTAAAATAATGCAGTGTTCTTTGAGACAATGAAGTAAAATACACCAATTTTCTGCATTAAAAACTACTGTAAAACTTTTATTCTAGAGCCAAGCAAGATGAACTGATCTGTATATGATAATATAGCCAGTAACTGAAGTAGAAAAAGTAGAGTATCACAAATTCATCTTCTAACTATGCCAAAATATCAGTCAAAATGGCCTCCTCATAATATAATGAAGCACTGTGAGTTGTCTTGACACACAGTTTATGAACCCAGGACTTCAAGGGTTGATAGGATTAACTTACTTTATACGTGCATATGTAGCATATGCTATAAGAGTAATAAAAGTGAGCTACTTAAAAGTTATCATTATGAATATATACTGTGAGTAAGATACCAGAATCTTTGTAAATCCCTTGCTTTTTCCTTTTTTCTCCTCTCCATGCAAATCAATAATTTAAAATAATAGGATTTGGATATATTTTTGGTGAGGATAGTGTCTTGAATCACATTTCATGGGAAACAGACACTGAGATGGATATTGCTTTGTAGGACATGTATTAGAAATGGCTCTTGGAATCAATACTTACGAAGAAAAGTAAAATCTGGAAGAAGCATAGGGTGAGCTTTGATATGGTGGCGACAAATGGCTCAGCTAATCTCAGTGGAATGCTAAGGTTTGAATGGTCCTTCAGTGGTGTCGGTTTTTGATACAAGGGAGCAAAGCTTTTAGACTTTACTGGATATGGCCTGACCTCAGGGAGAGCTTAAGAGTTTGGGTATAGCATCTCTCTTTGTCTATGAGCACTTCCAAAAACAGGCTTGGCTTTGAGCCATCAGCTGCCAATGATCTCAGCAGATGTGGAATGGGTACCCTCAGGCATGACAAGGGGTCTGAGTGGTTCACTACAGCAGCCACGACATACAAGATAAACTGAGTAGTTTTACCCTGATCTGTAGCCTGCCTTGATGGTAGCAGAACCTCAAGGGATCATGTAAATAATGTCATCTATCCAAGGAGGAAAGAACCTGCAGCAAAGGGGGGAAAAAGAGAGAGAGAAAGAGAGAGAGAAGCCACTCTTGGCCTGACAAGTAAATTTTTGCTCACCATGAAAAAGACATTTTGGGGAGCTGTGCAATACCTCAGATCCTGCAGCATTATGATTCCCTCCAACTCTTACCAGGAACTTTGAAGTCCAGATATCTGGTACACTCTAACCCAGCCCCCATTCTCAGATCCATATAGCCATTTGGCGATAATGGATCTACACAAACTGAAAAACAGGCAAACAAAGATGAGACACAGGAAACTTCTTGTAATGTTTTCAAAAGTTGACCATGGCAAAGTTTATCCTATAACAATATAGATATGATAAAACTTTCTGATCTTAGCAGCCCTTGGAACTATCTTGAAAAACAGACTTCTTGGTCTTATGCCCACTGTGTCTTATGAACTCCTCTTACAGGCTCAAAACAAACAAACAAAAAAAGATAAGAACAGAAATAAAAAAATGTTTATATTATAGCATATACCTATCTATCTATATATTATTATCAATGTATTATATATATTATCAATTTATGAGCATGTAATTAAATGATTTGTAAAAGAGGGATCCCCATTCTCAGAAGATAAAATTAATTCAGCATTTAGGATGCAGACAATAAACCAATAAATTTCTTCTCTAAAAAAGTAGATAGCAAATATTTTCAGCTATAGGTACCATAATTGCCTCAATCCCAACCATCCAGTTCTGCTGTTGCAGAAGATGTTGTCCCAACCATCTTCATCCAGGGAAGAAGCCATAGACATAAATGAACAAGTATGGCTTGCAGGCCATACCTTGAAAATCCTTGACCTATACAAACAGAAATTAGAACTCAACAAATGCGGGTTTAATTTACTACTGTGGTCACAGTGATCCTTGGATGGGATATAAAGCCTTAGAGGAAGGCACTATTTATAAGTAAAGGGTAATAAACCATGCCAGAAAGAAAATATTAGGAGGCCCTTGGTGTGATCTTCAGAATTGACAATTATACTCTCCCCAACAGACCACCAAAAACCTGCTGACTAAGCTGTAGTCATCACAACAATTGGGTACTGGCACAAAAACAGACACATAGATCAGTGGAACAGAATGGAAAACCCAGAAATGGAACCAAAACTATATGGTCAACTAATCTTCGACACAGCAGGAAAGAATATGCAATGGAAGAAAGTCTCTTCAATAAATGGTGTTGGGAAAATTGGACAGCTACATGCAGAAGAATGAAACTGGATCACTTTCTTATACCATACACAAAAATAAATTCAAAATGGATGAAGGACCTAAATGTGAGACAGGAGACAATCAAATTCCTAGAGGAAAACACAGGCAACAACTTCTTTGACCTCAGCCAGAGCAACTTCTTACTAGACACATCACTGAAGGCAAGGGAAACAAAAGCAAAAATGAATTACTGAGGCTTCATCAAGATAAAAAAAAAACCTTCTGCACAGTGAAGGAAACAATCAACAAAACCAAAAGGCAGTGTATGGAATGAGAGAAGATATTTGCAAACAACATATCTGATAAAGGGTTAGTATCTAAAATATATAAAGAACTTATGAAACTCACCACCCAAAAAAGAAATAATCCAGTTAAGAAATGGACAGAAGACATGAATAAACAGTTTTCCAAAGAAGACATCCCGAGGGCTAACAGACACATGAAAAGATGCTCCACATCACTCATCATCAGGGAAATACAAATCAAAACCACAATGAGATGTCACCTCACACCAGTCAGAATGGCTGAAATTAACAACACAAGAAACAACAGGTGTTGGCAAGGATGCTTGGAAAGGGGAACCCTCTTGCACCATTGGTGGCAATGCAAACTGGTGCAGCCACTCAGGAGAACAGTATGGAGGTTCCTCAAAAAAACTGAAAATAGAGCACCTGGGTGGCTCAGTCGGTTAAGTGTTCAACTCTTGATTTTGGTTCAGGTCATGATCTCACGATTCATGAGATAAATCCCAGAGTCGGGCTCTGAGCTGACAGCTCGGATCCTGCTTGGAATTCTCTCTCTCTCCCCATCTTCCCACTCACACACTCTCTCTCAAAATTAATAAATAATCATTGGGGGAAAAACTGAAAATAGAACTACCCTACAAACCAGCAATTTCACTACTAGGTATTTACCCAAAGGATACAAAAATACAGATTCAAAGGGGTAGATGCATCCCAATGTTTATAGTACCATTATCACCAATAGCCAAACTATGGAGAAAGCCCAAATGTCCATCAACTGATGAATGGATGAAGAAGATGTGGTGTGTGTGTGTGTGTGTGTGTGTGTGTGTGTGTATTAGTCAGCCATCAAAAAGAATGAAATCTTGTCATTTGGGATGATGTGGATGGAGCTAGTATGTATAATGCTAAGCAAAATAAATCAATCAGAAAAAGACAAATAGCATATGATTTCACTAATGTGTGGAATTTAAGAAACAAAACAGATGAAAATATGGGAAGAGGAGATGAGGAATGAGGGAAACATACCACAAGAGACTCTTAATGATACAGAACATATTGAGGGTTGATGGAGAGAAGTAGGTGGGGAATATGCTAAATAGATGATAGGTATTAAGGAGGCACTTGTGATGAGCACTGGGTGTTGTAAATAAAATTAAAACAAGACTATTGACTAAATCAAGCTAAACTTATTAAATTTGCTGTAACAACAGAGAACAGTACTTTGACACAGTCTTAATAATGTTTCAGAGGAAGTTAGTGAAGGATATTTATAAAATTATAAGTCTCACTTCAAGTGGTTTTAAACTGGGTCTTCTGAGGTGGAAAACTTTTTTAGAATTAAAGGCTTTTTGTTTGTTCATTAGTTTACACAGTAGTATAGTATCAATAGATAAAGTAGGATAAGGATTTTGAGGTAAGTTTTCATGGAACTATTGTCATGATAAATGAGCTGTTTCTCCACATATGAAAAATATTGTCTGACAGCTCTTTGCACAGATGAGCAAACTGTTTTCTCAGATACTTTTGTTGCAACAGTTCTCCTAAAGCAAATAGTTGGTGTTATTTATCGGTTTGCAATCTTAACTTCCTGGGTGAGTATTTCTTGGAACAAATATTTAAGTTATATTGACACAGGCACTCCTATTTCTAAGGGAAGGCAGTAACATTTTTCAGAATAGAAATGTGCCAACCAAATGGTATTATAGATGCTCATCCAGTAATAAGCAATTACTGCCTGCATACTTCTTTCTCCCCACTAGTCAGTAGATTTTGTGGAACCAGAAATGTGAATATTTTAATTCCTAGATCTATAATAATGATGGCTATTAATTTTAAGATATTTTTATTTGATAGAAAAAAAGTAAGAATAAACATGGTATACACTAAGGTATGCCAACCAAACTGTATTTTTGAATAAAGATGTTATCCCCCCCACCTACTGACAGTGTTGCCAATTGGCAAGTCTTGCCTATGAGCCTCAGTCTAAGGAAACTACTTTTCTCAATGTCATGTTTCTTCTGTGAAAAGTTCCCTCTAGTGAACTATCACACAGAAGGATAAAACCCCTTATCTCAACTCAGGGCACTCTTACATGCCATCCTAAATCCCTGTGGGAATCAACTGAAGCCTTTATTGGAACTACATTGGCTAAAATTCTCCATATGTCCAGTCTTCCTTCCTTTACTTATCTTCCAAAGATATTGATTCCAAGAGCACTCCCCATAAATGTTCTTCACAATTAGCTATGACTTGTATTCTGCTTCCTGTAGAACTGAACTTGAATGACTAGGGGACAGGAATAGTCAAAAAATAAATTTAAGATGAAAATTTGGAGTTGTAACACTTGCTGCCTTGAAAACAAGAATCCTACTGGACATGGATGAAGCATACACATTACCTGATATTAACTAAAAGGTAGGTATGTAATTTACAAAACTTTCATTGGTGGTAAATCAATATAACATATTATGAAATGAACACATTCACTCACACACATGATGCAATGTTCAGATGAGAAGTATAATAAAGGAGAAATAGTGGCTATTAAGACATCAAACTGGGTGGCTATTGCGATGTTTTATTGTTAACACAATCTGGAAAAAAATTAAAAGCTGAGAATAATTACTTAAAATTCAAGTGTAATTTAAATATAATTACTTAAAAATAAAGTATACTTATACCTCTGGATATAAATAACTGAAAATAACATTTTTTTTTCAAACTAATTGCATAGCTGAGGTTGCAGGACAATGAACTGGCCAACCACAAGGATAGATTATTTCTGTTGTGAGAGAGTAGATGTGAGTTCTTGCTCAACTGGGGTATACACAAGTGGGCCTCATTAAGAAGAATTCCAATAGCATAGTCGATAAATTGGTAAAGGTTGAAAGTAACCTTTAAATATTTATAGACTGTATAAATCTGAAACCTGGGACTATAAAAATTGAGGAAATCCACGTCCTCCTGAAGGTCATTTTTCCACAAACTCAGTTGAACACTCACAAAAAAAGTTCAGAAAGAGCTCTAAGAAGTTATTCACTGAGGTACAAACTTGGGGTAGGGAAATAGTTGCTGTGCGGGAAGTGTAAGAAGTTTCACTAGGATCTTTCTTTCCTACCACCACTGTGAAACAAAGCTGTAGTGTATGGGTTTAAGGACACAAAGTATTGCTGCCTTTAAGGCATCAGTGAAAACTCATTGCATCTCAGGGAGGGAGAAAGGTGAAAAGAAAACTTTTCCTAAGGGAAGGTCAAGAATATACATTTGCCCACAAGTACAGTCATTAAAGGGTGAGGAAAAATAAGGGCACATTTTTGAGACCCAGGAACATAGTACATCCCTCAGGGTGAAGTTTAATTAGAACAACAGAGAATTAACTCCTCCAACTCCCCTTCTAACTGTTAAGCCAACTAATTTTGAATAATAAGCAGTAGTAGATTACTCCTGGATGAAGCACAGGAAATGAATAAGAGAATGAAAACAACTTTCCATGAGGCACAGCACAAAGAAAAACTTAAACTTCACACTTCAATAGGATTACTGTGAAAAATCAACCTGCAACTTAACACAAGATATATCTACAGGAATTTGAAACGAGTAGCTGAGAATAGTCATAGCAAACAAACAAAAAACAAACAAAAAAAATTAAATCTATCCTTACTCTAATTAAACTAACTAAATACCCTGCATTAAAGGATCAGTAGAAGGAAAGGAGTGCCCATTTCTAGGCATAAAACTATCTGTCTGTACTACCCTACACAAGATGTCTGGCTTTTGATAACGACAACAAACAGACATAATAAAAGGCAAGAAACAGGTCACTCAAAAGATAACAGAGCAATCATCAGAACCACACACAGGCATGACAGATATTTAACTGATAAAATTTAAATATCTATAATTAATATGTTAATGGTGCTAATGAAATAGGTGTAAAATCAGATGGGAAATTTCAAAAAGGAGATGAAAACTAAAAGGAAAATTTAAATGGAAATGACGTAACTTTTTTTTAAGCTATGAAAAAATGAAACTCTTTGACAGGCAATTCAGTAGATTCAACATATCCAAGGAAAGATTCAATGAACTTACTGAGGAGTCATTAAAAATTATCCATACTGAAACAAAATGGGGAAAAATAAGGCAGAGGTAAAACTAGAAAAAGATCACCAAGAGCTGTGGATCAACATCAAATATAATATACATACAACTGAATCCCAAAAAGAGAAGAAAGAAATATGTCAAGACATAATGGATGATAAATTTCCAAAATTAATAGCAAAGAGCAAGCCACAGATCCAAGAATCTCAGAGAAAACTAAGCAGGATAAACACTTCCCCAGCAAAATCACCTAGAGAGGTGACATTCAAAACCTTCAAACAAAGGTAAAGAAAAACTTTTGAAGGAAATCACAAAAAAAAAAAGAGACATACTTAAAGGGGAAAAATAAGAAATCCAGAAAATTTATAGTCTAAAGTTATAAAAGTTAGAAGACAATAGAATGATATCAATAAAATGATGAGGGAGAAAGGGCTGTCAACTGCAACTGAAAATTCTACCCCAGTAGAGACACAAGTAGGCTGATAATGAACGATAAAATATAATACAGTGCACAAGAACAAAACATGAAAGAGCTTAAAAGTCTGTCAAAATGATTTTTAAAATATGCTACTAGAGACAAGGAAATATTTCATAATGATAAAAGTATTCTTTATTATGAAGATACAGTATGTGTAAATATATACACATGTAAAAGCAAAGCTCATTATAGGAATACAAGAAGCAAACACAGAGAACTGAAGGAAGAAGTAGGCAAATGAACAGTAATAGTTGGAAACTTTAATACCCTACTTTCAATGATGGATACATTTACTGGACCAAAAATCAAGAAAGGTATAGAAGACATGATAAATAAAAATAAATGTTAGAGTGAAGCAACCTCAGGCTGAGAAGGACGTGGTAACCAAAGTTTCAGAACCCTCAGGGATTAGATCTCATGATACAAAATAAAGCATCAGAATGTCAGGGGAATTAACAATGTATACCAGAGGTTGGAGACAATGGCTGTCTTGTTATGGTCCTAATATTAGCTACAGATGCAATGGCTCATACTTATTCAACTAACATCTTCTAAATACCTTAAAGAGGTTCTTCTGGGATCCATGAAGAACTACTCCCAAAACCTATCCGAATAAGTGGACTGTAGTTTACATTATAATGCGCTGCCCAGATCTCCTTTTAAGAATGAACCTCCCCCCCGCCCCAACCGCCACCCACTGCACCTTGGCCTTCACTGACAGAACTGTGAGTGGTGCCAGAAGACATTTTTTCAATTTTAAACCCTATTTGCAGATTGCTATGCTGAAGAAAACAACCTTGACCAATACTAGTATTTCTTTTAGTGGCAGCCTCACTCAATGACTGATCAACATAAGGATACAAAGGCCTGCTTATCTCTTCACAGGTTGGAGCAATTCTGATGGGCCATCACATCTCCAGAGCACCCCAAGGGTGCCCTTTTTGTTGGGATTATAACGCCTTTTCTCCCTTTGCCAAGTTTTTTTCATTTTGTTCCCTTCCACACGTGCTAACCTCAGGAGGACCCTCCAATAAACATCCCGCAGGCTACTCTCTGTCTCAGAATCTCTTTCCTAGCACCTGGGAACCTAACCTGTCATAGTAAGGTGGGTGATTATTTTTTTCTCATTTTCAATGTTGAGCTGTACACCATTTCCCCCCATCAGTAGGCACAATTATTTTCAATTTCATCTTTTGGCTCTTAGAAAGGGGAACATGGATTTCTGGGTCTTCATCACTTTTTAAGTCTCAGCTCCTCTCAGGTTTGCCTGACTGAAAACGTTTGACATCTTTATGTATATAAGCTTTTAGCATAACCAGTACTTTGAGCAATTACTCAGATTTCTTAGTGTTTTATTATTTTCTTCCTTACTGATAGTGCCTCATACTATTTTATCAGAATTCTCTTAACATATTTTCTATTCATTTTAAGCTATGGTCACACCTAAAGGCTGTTAGAATTGTATGTTATATTTTCCATGACCTTTTTTGAAATCTACTTTCCTAATATCTTTTGTTCAAGTCTGACAATTCTTCACATTACTTTCCTTGTCTATTATGAAAACTAAAATGAAGCAGCCTCTTCTTTTTAGATTCTTTCCACATCATAAATTCATTTTTCATTTCTGGCCACATTAAAAGCAAAGTAGCAATATCTATTGTCAATTCTACTTTCAAAGAGATGAAAGAACTTTGATTTTTCTCTCTGTCTGTGGTTTATGTCCATTTGATATAAAAATTAGACTATATGACATATTTATAATATAAAAAAAGCCAGGTTATAAATCATTTGATAGTTTACTATTTTATTTTTATTGTGGTCAATTTGACACAACTTATAATGCTTGTTGTAAATAATCTTATATACTGCTTTATTTCTATCTTTTAAGTTTATATATGACTGCAATTTTTTAAGAAATAAAAAACTGATGTAAAAAATATTAAAGGATTACTAAGTGAAAAGAGAAAATCATGGAAAAAGTGATCAACATTTCATTCCTTTATTTTTTATTTACCCTTTATACATCAATATTTATTAATTACCTACCACATGCCAGGTATTATTATAGGCTCTGGGAATAGTGAACTGATAAAGAGAAAGAAAAAAAAAAGGAACAGAGAAAATCTCTGCTTCCATGGAATTTATAATCTAGTGAAGTAAAATGACAAGCAACATATAAGCAAATTGTTTAGGGCATAAACAGGCAGGTTTTGTTTTTATTTTTGTTCCCCCCTGCTCCCCAAAGAGCCAAATAGTAAATACTTTAGCTTTTGTTTTCCATATTGTCTCTCTCATAACTACACAAATCTGTCACTGTAGGGGCAAAACAACCACAGACAATACATCAATAATTAGACATGGTTGGGTACCAAAAAATATATATTTATAAAAAAGTAACATGGAAAAAAACTAAGCAGGATAAGGGTGATAGGGTGTGTGTGCAGTTTTAGATAAGGTAGTAAAATAATCTTCACTTTGAAGGTAATATTTGAGCAAATTTTTAAAAGGTAAGAGAGTAAGTCACGTGTATATCCAAAAGAATGGCCCAGAGGGCAAAGAATATGTACAAATAAATCTGTTCATTAATGAACTGCAATGTGAGATACCAGAGCTGACATTTTGTTTGTGCAATATGGTTGTCCTTTTTTTTAAAGCTAGTATTGTTTGTTCTGTGCCTATACCATACAAGTTATTAAATATTCAGACATTACCAAAACAAAGTACCACATGAAAAGAATAGAACTACAGGATATGAGTTTATTATTCTGGAAATTATAAATTCAGTAACGTACTTATTTCCATTTACGTATCACCTAATTCACAAACATAAAATTGTAACTATTTATTGGCTTTTTAAAAAAATATTTACCAAATATGGCAGTTTGAAAAGAAACTATATCCCTATTGATAACAGAATTTTCTCAGAAAGTAAACTAAGATGATTATAAGAACAATTTCCTTGTATTTAATATGCAACAGAAAAGCTAGTTAATTTCCTTTTCTGACATCATATTTCATCATATTCATTAATAATTCATAATCATGAACATATCTTACATCATGAAAAATAAGTAAGTTAAATATATTTTAGGATTTTTGCCAGTTCTTTTTACTAGGAAATAATTTGAAATAATATTATATAACACATGTAAGTATATTTTTATTTCCATTCTGTGCATGAGGGAGAGATTTTAAGTCATTTTTTGAGACTTAATTTTAATGTTCAAATAATTATTTTTGGCTTTAAACATTTATGTAAAATTATCCAAATATTTATCTCATCATTCTTGTTATCAGATGTATTTCTGGTACCATATCAACAACAAAGAAAATGATTCAATTGTTTAGAAAAGAAAATGGTTTATTAGACACTTTTATAAACTTCATGTTAGCAGAAATAACTGGATGGGTTTCCATTTTATACATTGATCGTAATTAAAAAAATGTTTATTTATATATTCTCGCAAAAAGAGAGAGAGAGAGAGAGAGAGAGAGAGAGAGCAAGTGAGGGAGGGGCAGAGAGAGAGACACAGAATCTGAAGCAGGCTCCAGGCTCCGAGCTGTCAGCACAGAGCCTGATGCAGGGCTCGAAGCCAGAGACCAAACCATGAAATCATGACCTGAGCCAAAGTCAGACGCTCAACTGATTGCGCTACCCAGGTGCCCCAATTTTTAAAATTATCAAAAGAAGACTCACTAAAATGATATACTACTTCAAAATTTAATTCTAGAAATTATAAGATATTTATGCTGGCATAATGATAGTGAGAAAATGATTCCATATAACATAAAATGCTAATTTTAACACTGTCAATATTTTAGCTGGCTTTAAACAAAGAAAATGGATTCCATGCTTTGACTTATACTCTGAAACTAAATTCTAAGAAAATGAAAAAAAAAAATAGCTGCTGGTAGCATCACATAGTCTTTATTTAAATATTAAAGCTATCAAATTTATTAATGATTCTTCTTTATGAGACTGGTTTTTATATAAAATTTCATTCAAATGTGTGATATATAAAAATATGGAATAATGCATTATGTAAAATGTTAGAATATTTTTACAATTTAATATTATCTTTTACTTCCCCATTTTTGTGTCATGAGTCATTAGAAAAAAAATTAAGAATATCTACAGCCTTTTATACAGTTTCTACTTAAAAACATACTGGTGACTCATAGTTGATTAATATTTTCCATCTTTTATTTCTGCTATACCCTCTCTTGCCACAATGCTTCTTAGTATATATAAAGAAAAACCCCATTTCCATTACTGAAAAAAAGAGCAAGAGGAAAACAAATATAGGTCACCCTTGAACAACATGAATTTGAACAATCAATGTGGGTCCACTAATATGCAGATTTTTTTCAATAAATACAGTACATTACTATAAATGTATTTCTCTTCCTTATGATTTTCTTTTTTTTCCTTTTTTAAACATTTTTTAAATGTTAACTTTGAGAGAGAGAGAGAGAGAGAGAGAGAGAGAGAGAGAGAGCAGGGGAGGGTAGAGAGAGAGACACACACAGAATCTGAAGCCAGCTCCAGGCTCTGAGCTGTCAGCACATAGCCCAAGGCTGGGCTGGAACTCATGAACAGCAGATCATGACCTGAGCCAAAGTCAGAAGCTCAAACGACTGAATCAACCAGGCGCCCTGTTATGATTTTCTTAATAACATTTTATTTTCTCTAGATTATTGTATTAGAATATTGTAGTGTGTGTATATATATATGTATATATATGACATATAATATACAAAATATGCATTAACCATTTATGTTATCAGTAAGGCTTCGGGTTAACAGTAAGCTATTAAGTAAAGTTTTGGGGGAGCCAAAAGTGACATGGGGATTTTTGACTAAGTGAGGGTCAGTGCCCCACCCCTTGCATTGTTCAAGGGTTAACTGTAAAGCATTCACAAATTGTAGCCTCCATTAGGAATTTTTAAAATATGTGTATTTATTTATTTTGAGAGAGAGAGAGTGAGAGGATGAGCAGGGGAAGGGCAGAGAGAGAGAGGAGAGAGAATCCCAAGCAGGCTCTGTGCTATCAGCTTGGAGCCTGATGAAGGGCTCAATCTCAGGAACTGTGAGATCATGACCTGAGCCAAAATCAAGAGTTGGACACTTAACCGACTAAGGCACCCAGGTGCCCCTCCATTAGACTTTTTTAATTCTGATATTTATTTTTGAAATAAAGAATATGATTTTGAATAAGCGTCTACTGGGTGGCAAAACTGAATACTTAATTCTTAAAGCTTAAAATGCCTTTTAAGAATTCAGAATGGAATGACTATTTTATCAAAAATTTTTTTATACAAAATGCATAAATTCTTTGTATTGTCAATGGTTAAGAATAAGAACTCCTTACTCAGACTACCTAAATTATAGTGTGGATACCTAGAGTAACAGCTTTATGACCTTTTAAAAGTTCCTTAGACTCTCTGTGCCCTACTTTTGTCATCTTTAAAATAAAGTAGTAATGGTATCTGACTAAATATCACTATCCCAGTGTTTCATGTATAATGATTATACACACATTATTCCATATGATTTTGATAATAGTAACAGGTAGTTGAAATTGAAGATATTGTTAACCATACTTCACTGATGAATAAAAACTCTACAAGATTTGTAGCAAATTAAGAGTGGGTCTAGACTAAAACTCCTTATTGTTTCCATTATAGACCCCTAACTATTTCATTAATATGCACTTCTTTAAATTTATGTTAATTACCATCATCAGCATTTTGCATGGGAATCAAGAGAGAAGGGAGGGATGGATCGACAGAGTTTCATTAGAGAAAAATAAAGGTTACCTGAATTCAATATTTTAAATCAATAAAGATAGTTGATTGTGGATCAAGTGAAGTAAAGGAATAAATGAAATAGGTTCTCAAGGCAAAACTGCTTCAGATTCCACCTGAAACAGTGATTTTCAACAAGATGGGGAGGGTGGAGGGAAGAAGAGGTAAGGGACAAAGAATTAATGACTCCTCAGAACTCGGTTTTTGACCCTTATATTGAATGGGGGTAGAATATTTTAGTGAGTGGAATCCAGAAATGTTAAGCTTTCTGCAATATATAGGGCAACTCTTAACTACAACTTATTGTCACACCCAAAGTTCCAATAATTCCTCCAAACTAACAAGTTGTTTTTTTTTTTTCCTGACATATTTTAAGGAATGTGAATATTTTGTGGATTAGGAATTTTATAGAAAGTATTTTACCACATATGCTTATTTATTGTGTTTTTCAAATCTTTATAGTTCTTCATTATTCAATAATACTTTTCACAAGCAAGTTGGAAATGTTTGGCTTAGAATTTAACTTCTAAATTTTTGACAACGAAAACAACTGGCAACCCCTTCCATCCTAATAATTCCCCTGCACTCGAAATAAATAAATATGTTTGCAAACCAGAAGTGTCCCTTTGGAAAACTTCAGGATTCTATGTAACCATTACCAGAATTGTTTCTATCTGAGTTACCTCTCTCAGAGTGATGTATCAATGTGTTAGGCTCTGAGTAACAGAAACTAGAAATTAATGCTTAAGAGAGGAACTCATATTTCTCCCAAATAATTAAATGTAGAGTTGGGCTTTTCAGGACAACTCAAAGATATTATCGATTTCCTACTTGCTTCCATATATGTGCTCTGCCATCCTTAGGCTTCACCCTCAAAGTAACCTCATGCTTACAAGATGATCACTAGGATTCTCACTACCCCATTTGCTTTTCAGGCAGTAGGAAAGAAGAAAGACAAAATGACATATGCCAGTTGACTTAAACTCTCTCCTCTTTTGAGTTCCCAATTTTGGTGAACAAAAACTACTGTTAAGGCTCATTGACCAGGTCTCAGTTATGAGTTAGCCTTAGTTGTACAGGGGACAAGAAAACGCAGTTTTCTTTGCCAAGCACATTCCACTCCCAGCAAAATCAGCTTTCTGTTGAGAAGAAAGATGAGAATCGATAAAGAATAAGAAAACAGTAGTTTCTGTCTCAAGGATTAAGGACACTGATTAGATCATTCTGAGTGTATGATTAAGAAAAAGACAAATAAATAAATAAAAGGAGCTATGGGATGAGGTAAGATAGATTGGGTCACCTGGCATGGAGCTCAGGTCTCTGAATGCCAGGAGGCATGCAGGCAGGCAATCGCCATGACTGGGCAGGTCTGCCAGTTTGTTGTTATGATCCAAGCAAACAAGACATCTTGGCAAAGGGAATATTGGCTCTAGTAAAGATCATGTCTGCAGTGCTAATTGGGTGTAGTTCAATTTGGAATAAGAATTTGGTCATATAATCAAATTCTCTGTACAGCTACTATCTTACCAAATAGTCACAATTATATTTCTAATTTTTTTCATCAAATTTTTCCCTCCAGTGAAAATTACTTTAAAACTGAGTTTTTCATCGAAGAGTCAAATCAACAAATTTCCTATTATTTTTTTCAGCATTATGAAAAGAAAATTAATTAAATACATCTCCTCCAAAGTTCTTTACCATCCATCCATATGTAACAATCTGATATGATTTCAGACATCTAAGTAAACAGAGCCAGAATTCAAAACCCATTTCTGTCTCAGGGCAACTTTCAAGTATTTAGCCACTATATTATATTGTAATCTCTCTAGGATTTTGCTGAACTGCTACTTTAATGGATATAAAAAGTGCCTGGATGATGAACGGGATCAAACTACACTATTCATGCATCAAAGCACATGGAAAACTATGTTTAAACTTGGGCAAAAATCACTATGACTGTCACTAGCAAACTTCTAGGCAACTCATATGGAAAAGAGACTTAAGCCACAAATACAGAGAAATATTAAAGAAAGGAGGTTTCTTGGAAAAGAGATTATAAGAGGACTGCTTGTGGAAAAAGTGATTAGAATCACTTGAGCTCATTCCAAAAGTCAGAATGGGGTCTAGCTGCTGGAATCTACAGATAAATTGACTTGACCCATAAAAGCATTGTTAATACTCTAGGACATTAAAGATACCCCATACTTACGTTTGTATAAATAATCTGAATGAAATCTATTTTATTTGTCTGTTTATAGCAAGAATTCATGTAAAAGTTTGGATATTTGGACTAGTCCCTAACATTTTCACTAGTTCAGGCATTTTATCATTTTAATGAACAATCTAGTTGATTGGCATTTTTGGGGACAAAAGTTTGTTAAACAGAACATTGCTTTCAAAGTATGAATATCATTCCACTGTTATCAGATTCATGTGGGTGCTTGAAAGAAATGCTGATTAAGGAACCCTATCTCAAACCTACCAAATAATAATCCCCAGAGTGGACACCTGCAATCTACTTTTTTTATGGGCTCACAAGATGATTCTTAGTACACTAACAATTGAAAAATGCTGCTATTAGGGACTAACATTCTTCTATTTTTTGTTCAGTGTTTTTATAAGATGGCAAATGTGTGGCATTCTAGTCTCTTTCTCATTGTCCCATGCCAATTGACTATATCACTAATTAACATGGCACCCTTGACTACTGAACCCAGATTAAGCCTTGGGATTCTTCTCAACACTATACTCAGCAAGATTTATCAATTGACATGACACTTCAACTTGATGCTAATTTTCAATAAATATTGACAGAATTTGGTTTAATAGAATTACTACAGTACTTGCATACCCTTGGTCAAAGATGCAAGTCTGAAACTCCTTAATAGCCTCCAAACTGAAGAAAATGGATAAAGTTCTAATTTGTGTTTTCTTTCTTGGTAATGAAGGAACATTTACCCCTAGCCTAAATGTTGAGCTTCAGATAATTGAAACAGCCTTAATCAGTTATCAATTAAATTCTCTTTACTCTTAATAGAAAATAAGCCTCTGAGTCCGTGAAGAATAGACAGTGTTGGACATTGAAGATCCAGATTTACAGAAAATTAAGGACAGGATAAGGACATTTAAAATCCAGAATCATGTACAAACCAGTTACAGACACCAGATACAAGTGTAATGTAAGCAGAATCAAGTCTCTATAGGGAAGTAGAAATACCAAGAAAGATGTAAATGTGAGTGACAAGCCACCAGTTCCAGTCATTCTATGACTTGATTATGTTTCATATTATAGTTCATTTCTTGTTTGTGCATGCCATTTCTTGCATATGGGTGTTTTATTAAATGTTAAAATCATTTTTCTATCAGCTAATTTGAGTAGGTTTTCTTTTCCTTGCTATCAAAACATGGTATGAAAAAGAAAAAATAATTCATATTTATCGAACTAAACCCATACAAAAGTAAAAGGTACTTATAATTCAATAGAAGTATGTAATTTCTTTGCCACTGAAATGTAAAATATATATATTAGGTAGGATATATTAGTTTTTCACACTTGGGGAAGATGTGACTGAAAGGTAAATCATGTGATTTTAAAATCTAGATATCAGTTATAGAACTTCAAAGCACTTTAAGAGCTTGGGACAGAAAAATATAATTCTTCTTAACAGATTTTTAAGCATGAAAGCTTCACTTAACTTTTTTAAGGCAAGTCAAGGTCAACCACTCATGTGAATTATGTGAATAACACTTAGAGTAGAAAGAAAAATCATACTGGTCAATTTCTCTTTATACTAACTGAATTTTGATATAAAAATATTTAATATGTAAAATTTAGGAAACTTCTAAGACTCACATGTGCTTTAATAAAAATAAAACTTCAGCCTACAAGTATTATAAGTACTAATACACATTTGCTTTCATATTTAATATGTTAATAACCTTGCAAAGAAAAAAATAAGTGTTTAATTCTGAAATCAGTTGATATACAACTATAAAAATTATTTGGTTATAGTTTATTTTTCCACCTAGTCGGCATATTTTGGAACACTTTCTTTATTTAATACATTATAACTACCATTGCTTTAAGTTTTAAAGTAATATATATACACTCTGTGAAATATTTTAAAGTACAGGA
The DNA here is from genome assembly GCF_023721935.1 of Panthera uncia. Lineage (NCBI taxonomy): Eukaryota > Metazoa > Chordata > Mammalia > Carnivora > Felidae > Panthera > Panthera uncia. The sequence goes on along the minus strand of NW_026057580.1, from coordinate 29,499,361 downwards.
TGGAAAAAATACACATCCCAACTACCCAAAAATAATCTTTACTTCTTCCCTACCTCTTATCCATTCTATAAATATTACCACATATACACAATACTTAAGGAGATATCAGCATTGCCATAATGGAATAGTACTGTATTCTAGCAATTAGAAGAAGGTTAAAGTTTCAAAAAAAAAACAGTACATCTCTAATATTCTACTGGAAAAATACTGTTATGCCACTAGCATAACTCTCAAATAGTCTTCTTAAAATTAAATTTATGGTAGTGTCTACCTTCTCCCATCTCCTGCTCACTCTTGACTCTAACCTTTCCTTCATGGCTAATAACAGAATAATTCTTGGAGGGTTAGCACGCCCTTGATGAAATAGCAAACACACCCTCTTTTCTTTTTTTATCCTTCTACTTCTTATCACAGTATTACTCAATACAAAACTCTAAGTCAGTCTCAATTTTTCCCTTTTCCTCACTCTGCATATCCAGGTCACCATAACATTCTACCTGCAAAGCTTTTTCAATCTGTCTCTTTTTCTACAGTTCTAGTGTAAGACCTCAGCGCAGGGAACCATGATGTATTACCTGGATTTTGAAAATAAATACTTCATGAAAGTCCACACCTTCTTTTCCCCTCCAATTCAACTTTTACTTCCCTGCGTACAATTCAATTACTTCCCATTTTGTTTAAATACATAAATAAATAAATAAACAAATAAATAAATAACAATCCAGACATATTTTCACTGTCTTTTGGTCCTGCATGTCTGACTATTCCCTGTCTCTCTACACTTTACAAATAGTAAGTTCAAATCACTTAGCTGGGTTTTTTTTTGTTTTTCCAATTTTCCAGGACACCACAGCTTTAGCTGTTTGAAGACTGCAATACATATTTGCTGCATTTTTTTTTTCTTACTGGAATTTTTTTTATCTCCTTTCTCCTCAGGGCCTGCTTTTCCTCATTTTCCAGGACTCACCTTACATGATGTGCTCCCCGAACCATTCCTGATCATTCTTTCTACAGTAGGTCTGTCCATAACCATTACTCTCCATCTTGCCCACTTGTTTGTTGCCTTTATAGTATTTATTTTAGTTACTGAATACTTATTTTGTTATATGATTATTTTAATCTATTCTAAAAATAGAATGTAAGTTTCCTAAAGGCAAAGATTGTTTCTGTCTTGTTCACGCATGCTTCTCTAGAGTCTATCACAGTACCTATAGCATAGGAAATTCTCACTAAATCATTTTTGAATATAGAGTTGAACAAATGACTACTGCTCAAACTTTGATGTATTCATTCCAGTTTTTCCTTGCTTATATTTTAAATAGTTTTGTGGCCATAAATACTATAATATATGTGCACCTCAAATTTTTGAGATGTAGAAATTTAAATAAATATAAAATATAGTCTAAAATATTGGTTATACTACAGGATTTGAATAACATATTTTATTTTCTCATAATGTGTTTTCTAGGCCATAATTCTTTAATTTCATTTTTAAATAATTTTAGAATTATAGAAGATTTGCAAAAATTGTATTCCCATATCCTTATCCAGATTCTTCTAATGTCAACATCTTACACAACCACCGTACAATTAACATTCATACAATAATGTCAATTAAACTATAACTTTATTCTAATTTCACCAGTTTTTCCACAAATATCCTGTTTTCTATTTCTGGATTTATTAAGTTTACAACATCGCATTTGATTGCTTTGTCTCTTGGACTCCTCCAATTTTTGACAGTCAGTCTTTGTCTTGCAAATCCTTAATATTTTTGCAAAACTTCAGTCATATATTGATTCTGTAAAATGTTCCTTAATTTGTGCCTGTCTGATGTTTCCACAAAATTAGATTGAAGTTTTAAATTGGGGGCATGAATACCACAGAGATGTAGTGATCTAATGGAGGTGCAAGATATCAGAGTATTTCTCCTTTCCCTTCTCCTAGTGATGAGAACACTGAAAATTTACTCTTTTGGCAACTTTCAAAAATGAACTACAATATTGACTACAGTCACTATGCTGTATATTACATCACCATGGCTTATTTATTTTATAACTGGAAAATTATACCTCTTGACCCCCTTCACCTACCCCTAAGCCCTCTCCTGGCAACTGTCATTCTGGCAAGAACTGTCTCTCTAATTCTTACAGTCTCATGGGATCTAGGAACATAAGTGTTCCTGGGTCTCAAAGCCCAGTAATCAAGGAGGCCCCTCTCTGTGCATGTCTGTTGGATTTAGACAGGAAGAAGGAAAGCAGAGAGCCAGAGTATATCCTCCAGCTTGAGGAAGACACTGGGAGTAAGACACCAAGTTTTAGTGGGGCAGTGAGACAGTGCAGGGACTGCATGGACCTACGGACAATAATAATATAGAAGGAAAATGAAAAATGGTGCCCACCAGTACCTTTGTTCCTGAAGAGAGTCTCAAACAAACAACTGCCCTTCTGGCAGATGCTATATATTAGCAAAACTATCCTCTTCACATATAGTCTAGGAGCTTTTCAAACTGCTGCTTTTGGGTTGAGCCCCCTGGTGTGAGTCTGTGTGCAAGCCTTTAAAGAGCAGTATCTCAGTTCTCTACATCTTTTTGGGTCTCCTATACATAAACCCCACCGGTTTTCGAAGCCAGATGTTTTGGGGTTTGTCTCTGGTGTTAAGTCTCAAGGGTTGGGGTGCTTGATGTGGGGCACAAACCTCTCATTCCCCAGGGAGAAGCTTCTGATTTGTGAGATCTTTCCTGACTGTGGGTTACCCTGCCAGGGATGGGGTTTTTGGTAAAATCACATGCTTGTCTGTCCTACCCATCTTGATGTGGTCTTTTTATCATTTGTTATAAGGAAGGTTTCACTTAGTTTTCATGTCTTTTGCAGAAGGAACTGTTCCACATGTAGCTGCAGATTTGGTGTGTTGTGGGAAGAGGTGTGTTCAGGATTTTCCTATGCCGCTATATTGGATCATGACTCTTATTGCTGGAGATCTTAATCTTGATCTCTTGGATAAAGTTATAACGCAATAATAACACCATCATCATCATCATCCCTTCTCTTCCTCTTCCAATGAGTATAGCTTTGATCTTTGGAAGCTCTTCGAATTTAGTTCCTGTGTTCTTTAACCTGCCCATCTTTTTTTTTTTTTCAAGAAACTTCTCACTTTCTGGTACCACAGATGTTCCAGATTCCTATGTTAAAGGGTGTGATATATATATACAAACATATGTAATTGTTGAGATGTATATACTTTTCTTAATATCAAGAGGTACCAATAACAGACCAATAAAAGAAAAAGAAAAAAAGAAAAAAAAAAGAAAAAGAACATGATTCCCCTTACAGCACAATCAATAGCCAGAATAATATTACAGCATCAGTCTCTTCAAAAGCAACCCAAAAAGAGCCAGGTAGAAAACCATCCTATGCAAGTAGCAGTCTCACTTTGTAAGCAAGGGATAAAGAGGAAGTTCTTCCACTTAAAAAGGGGAAAGAGACCATTCATTGCTCTTTTTCACTTCTACTTCTTTTCTAGGTTGCCTTAGAAACAGGTTGGAAAGGGGCACCTGGGTGGCTCAGTCAGTTAAGCATCTGCCTCTTGATTTCCCCTCAGGACATGATCTCACAATTTGTGGACTCAAGCCCCACTTCAGGCTCTGTGCTGACAGCATGTAGCCTGCTTGGGATTCTGTCTCTTCCTATCTCTCTCTCCCTCTCTCTCTCAAAAATAAACATTAAAAAAAAAGAAAAAAAGAAAGGAAAGAAATCAGGATTCCCTTAAAAAAAAAAAAAAAGAACAGGTAGGAAAGGATCTTTAGGTTAATACTTTGGCATATAAATTTATCTCTCCAAGGGAAGATAAGCCTTTTCACAGTCTAAAGATGCCACCACTGTAGAGGATGCCATCCCTTTTTAAAATGTAAATACCTAGGAAGATAATACTCTAACCCAAATGTCTGTCACAGAATCAAGTTTCTGGGTCTTTGGGAGATAAGAGAGGTTATTAAGTGGAATCAATTAATTCCATCATTAAAACAAAACAAACAAACCCCCCAAAACAAATGGTTGCTTATCTATTCCTTGTTGCATGTGAAATATGAACTATTTTAAGGGACATGAAAGCAAACATTCAGTCTCTATGGTATATTTTCCAAGGCCTTCTCAGGAAGCCTTCTCAGGAAGCAAAGATTTCTATGATAACACCAAGAAATTCAGGAAAGATTTATTTTGTCACATTTATCTTGAATTTTTTCCAATACCAGGGCTGGAATCAAAGAGTTCTCCAAGGAGTGCTAGGAACTTTTATTGAAGCATGGTAGTTAGAAACCAAGATTGGGCATCAAGTATGCTCCTTTCTACCTGAATGCCACTTCTTCTAGTCCTCCTACTTAGTAGACAGAGGTATATACATACAAATATATACATGTATACTAACCCATGTACACACATTCATCTATATTTATTTGCATGTATAATTCCCTCCCTCCTTCCCTATCTATATGCATTATTTTTTGTTTGTTTCTAATGTTTATTTATTTTGAGAGAGAAAGAGAGAGTGCAAGCAGGGAAGGGTTAGAGAGAGAGAAAGAAAGGGAATCCTAAGTAGGTTCCCTGCTGTTAGCACAGAGCCAGACTCTGCACATGATTTCATGAACCATGAGATCATGAACTGAGCCAAAATCAAGAATGGGACATTTAACTGAGCCAAGGCACCCCTGTTTTTTGTTTTTGTTTTTTTTTTAATTTACTTTAGAGACAGAGCATGAATGGGGAGAGGGGCGGGGGGGGGGGGGGGGGCGGAATCTTAAGCAGTCTCCAGGCTTAGCATCATGGAACCTGATGCAGGGCTTGATCCCATGACCCTGGGATCATGACTTAAGCCGAAATCAAGACTCAGAGGCTCAACCGACTGAGCCACCCAGGTGTCAGGTGCCCCTTTTGTTGTTGTTGTTGTTGTTTTGTTTTTTTTGTTTTGTTTTGTTTGTTTTAATCTACAAGTACACATTTATCCCTCCTACCTTGATTCAACAAGGTAACAAAAGGTTTTTGTTTTGTTTTGTTAATTTCTTAATTTTATTTAAATCCAAGCTAGTTAACATATAGTGTAATGATGATTTCAGGAATAGAACTTAGTGATTCATCACTTACATATAACTCCCAGTGCTCATCCCAACAAGTGCCCTCCTTAATACTCATCACCTATTTAGCCCATCCCCCCACCCAACACTCCTCCAGCAACCCTCAGTTTGTTCCCTGTATTTAAGAGTCTCTTATGGTTTGCCTCCCTCTCTTTTATCTTATTTTTCCCTCCTTCCCCTATGATAACATTAACACTGTTTTGGGTACAATAATTTTTAGTATGGTTACAAAACATTTATTATTCCTAGATTAAAGAAATTTTAAAAAAGATAATAAGAACCTATATAGTTTTACCAGTTAAAGACTATTCTAGACTAATCTATTTATGATATTCAGTTTGACTTTTAAATCATTAATAATTAATTGTGGTTAGCAATTTTCTTGGTTCAAGCAAAACATGTATGTATATACATATATACGTGAATGTGTGTGTGTTTGTGTGTGTGTGTGTGTGTATGTGTGCGTGTGTGTGTATAAATAGATATATAGAAAGATAGTTTTAGAACATGTCTACACTGCATTAAGTACCAAAACAGATATGACCAAGAAATTCATGATCCTGTCCTAGCAGGTAATGGGTCCAGTGTAAGATCAACTGGATTTGAGAACACAAAGGCACACTGTTTAAAATAACATCCACATATTACTGCCAAAAATGGGAGGTACAGGCAGTGCTTTCTGACTGAGAGTTTACTTTTTCCTATTTTATAAACTTGTACAAGTTTAGAGGATGTCAGAATTGTACCACCATAATCACAACAAAACATCTCAGGACAAAACTTTTTTTTTTTTTTTTTTTTTTTTTTTTTTTTTTTTTTTTTTTTTTTTACAGAAGAGAATTCAACAGATCAATAGGAAGAAATAAACTAAGCTGGATAGTGCCAATACAGAATGGCAGCTTTGGAGCCTTTATTTTGATCTTTCAATTATGACCCTACAGAAATATGTGGAATATCATGAAGACTGGGAATATTTTTTATTTTTAAGTCAAGCCTTTAAATCCAGCTGCATCTTTAAAATTAGAGTTTTGCAAGATTATTTTTGCTTCCCACGTGTGTCCTCTGGAGCAGAAGTAAATGTTAGGAAACTGAAAGGTTCTATTTCTCATGCTAGAGGCACTCACAGAGTTTCTTTCTGTTTGGGAACCATCATGGTTCTTACTTTCTAGAACACTTTCTAAGCCCCTATCAACATTGGGTGTTCAGCTTCATCAGAATACAGAACAGAGATCTCCATATTCCAGAACAAAGTAGCCAATCTGAAGGACTTATTCCACAGAAAAGAAAGAAGTCTGCCTCATTAGCTCTGCCTTCCCTTCATCGAAAAGAAGTGCAGGTGGCAGGTAGGGGCAAACTTTCAGTCATCAGTCATTACTGGAAAAGGCAGTAAAGCAAACCTGCAGGCTGCCTGATGTCCTCATTGTGAGAAACATATGTCTTCTCCAAAGTATAAACTTCCCATTTATGATCTAAAATAGATACCTTTATGATTTATCTAAATGAATGGTAGACAGTTGCTCATTATATATAATTCTAGTTTTTTTCTTTACTTGAACATTCACCCCAAATCAAGTTTTAAAAGTAGAAGAGGGGTGCCTGCGTGGTTGAATACAGACTCTTTATTTCAGCTAAGGTCATGATCCCAGGGTCATGGGGGTCCAGCCCCATGTCAGGCTGTATGCTGAGCATGAAGTCTGCTTAAGAGTCTCTCTCTCTCCTTCTGCCCCTCTTCCTGACTTGAGCTCACTCTCTCTCTCTCTCTCTAAAAAAAAAAAAAAAAGAGAGAGAGAGAGAGAGATCAGACATTGCCAAATGTTTGTTCTACTTACTGGCATAGCACTAGCCCCAAGGACTCCATTGGTATAAATATATTCTTTGCATTTTAAAAAGAACAGAATGGTTAGAACAAGGACATCATCATAGTTTCTAATATTGATTGAATTATATTGTCTACATTTGTTACAAATCAGCTTGGTTTTTCTCCATATTTCTATGCATTTTGTCTTCTAAATCATATTTGACAAAACACGTATTTAAAAAGAGTCAGAAGACAAATGTTTAGAGAAGCAAGTTTTATGAATTAGTTTTCCTTTGGTTACTATTGGCAAGTGGAGGGATTATCATGGACTTTGAGTGAAGTGGCCAAGCATGTCCATGGGTCATCTTTTCCCACATGCTCAGGGATGGGAAAAACCGGAAACTCATTCTCTCTCTCACTCTCTTTTAATGTTTGTTTGTTTGTTTATTTATTAGTAGCCTCCAGGTTTTGAACTGCCAGCACAGAGCCCAATGCAGGGTTTGAACTCATGAACTGTGAGACTGTGACCTGAGTCAAAGTCAGAAACAACTAACTGAGCTACCCAGGCAATCCTGGAAAATCTCTTTTTTAAAACATGTTGGCAGAATATCACAATTCTTTAGCTCTTCAGGGTATTCTTCTGACATTTTTCACCCAACTTCGATAATGATCCCACTAATGAATGCACTGGCTAATAAGACACTCAACTATGATTCCAACCAAGGTCACTGTCACCAAGCCATCTTTCTCACTGTTGTCCATATCTCTCCATCCACTTTCTCCATGGAGTGACTAGCTGCCACATATGGGGTTGTGGTACTCTGACTTTCTCCTTGGGCATGGATGCTTTCTGGAGTTGGCAGATCTTCTATGTGAATGTCATACTCTCTGTACTTGTTGGCACCAGAGCTATTAAGCCCACAGACTCCTAAGGCTTTTCACAGGCACTTGGGGTCACCATGCCATCTTCCATACCTGAAATCATAATGTGATTTTCTGGCCAGACCATGCTGACTCCTACTAGGATCCGGAGTGATGTGTTTTCTAAAATTAGGAACAGAAATGGCACCTTCTACATATTCTTGGTTTACTTGTTCTCTTTGGGACCAAGCATCTAGCTTCTGTGCTAAGTTAGATTAAAAAGCTCTGCAGCCACAGGCCCTCACCTAGCAGAGCACTGGAGTGGGAGGTGGAATGCAGAAAGCAAAAGCACCAGTGCAGGAGGGATCCTCAAGCACCTTTTAACCACAACAGCTAAAGAAGTAAACTTTGCAGTTGGGAGCTTTCAGAGTAGAGTCAGCATTTATCTCTCCCAAAGAGGGTAGGGAACCGTCACTGTAAGGCAGTCTCAGTCCAGGGCTCACTGGTCCCACCTCTGGCTACTTGGCTGGCACAAAAAGACGATGACCTTTAGATAAGAGCCTAGCCTGGCTCACTCATTTTGACCCTGTGAGATGCTACACAGTCATGCCTGAATGACTTCTGACCTACAGAACAGTGAATAAATGGGTTTTCTTTAAGTCACTAGGTTGGCTTCAATTCATTAGGCAACAGTTAAAAACTAATACAAACATCGTATCACTGGCTCTTGGTACCAGAGCTGTGGCTTTGTCTAAGAAACTCTCAACAGTCTAGGATTTTGGCTCAACCAGATCAATGATATAGTTGGAGAGGGAGTAGAGATGAGGTGGGGGTGGGAGGTGGGGAACAGACTCAGATTACCTGGTGTGAAATGATGTATGTTTCTGTGTGTGCGTGTGTCTTTTCCTGGTTCCTGATGCAGAGCTCCCCAAACCCTTTATAATAGAGGTGCTAGGAGAATTTTTTTTCCTTAACATTTCATTTTTGATTCCAGTTGGTGACACAGAGCTCCTAAGAACTGCAATTTCCTACATAATAGGAGCATCTGACACTAAACTCCTAAATCCCCTAGAATATCCTGGAGTGTCTTTTGTTCTAACAAAATGACTCTTGGTATGTTATTGGATAGGGGCTGGCCATCAGAAAGACCAAGCCATGACTAGAATCTTAGGTCTTTTAGCCCTAACTTTCATTCCACCAAGAGAGGAAAGGGACTACAAATGGAATTAATTATCAATAATGATAATTAATTATAATGGAGCCTCCATTAAAAAATCTCAATTAGTATGAGGTTCAAAGAGCTTCTGGGTTGGTGAACATATTCACATGCCAGGAGGGTGGCACACCCCAACTCCATGGGGACAGAAGCTCCTGTGCTTAGGACACTTTGGGACCTCACTCTATGTACTGCTTCATCTGGCTATTTGTCTGTATCCTATATAATATACTTTATTATATAATAAACTAGTAAATGTAAAAAAACAAAATGTGCCCTGTCCCATGAATACAAAGTTCATCTCCTCAGTTGAATACTAAAAGACTTTAGCATGTCTGTCCTTCACAGTTTTTTAGGATACTTCTGTGCAGCCATAAATGCTTTGTCTATAGACTTCATCTGGATAAAGACACTTTTACCCATGGGTAGCCCTGTTGCTTCAATACCATGTGAACCCTGTGAGTTTGAATATTTGGACAAAACTCCCCAAGAAATTACAGGAGGTCCTCAAGAAAGATCAGGAAAGATCTCAAAGGTGTATATGCTCTTCAACATTTGTAGGTGTACAAACTGCCTAGGTAATACTGGAATAATGGTGGGAAGAGGAATGAGAGGGGCTAAGAAATGATTCATCATCTGCTGAATTTCAGCTCCTATTCTCTTAAAGGGTTCAATGTATCCTTTCCTAACAAGTCCTTATGCTCCTTCGTTGTGTTCTGTATATATTCCTCATGAGCAAAGAGGACAAAAGCATTTCCTGTGGGCCTACTGATCCAGGAGTTAACAAAGAAGATGCCTTCCTTCCCCCCATTGGTGAGGCAATGCTGTCCAGAAAAGGTCACCACTTCATCAGATGTGAGCACTCACATACAGTCGATGACTTCTTTCTCCTTGGAGAGAAACTGGGCTACTTCTTTGGATGTACCACCAGCAAATTTAAGAAAATCATCACCTGTTGCTTTGTAAACCTCAGTGTACTGGGTCTCCATGTGATGTTTGTGCTTCTGTAGTACTAGGCCTCTATACTCCTCATGTACAAACCTAACCGGTGCTTCTCTATTCTTTCCACCCTGGACATTCAGACAAAGTTGCTGTATCTCCCACAGCAATATTGAGTCATTTAAAGAATCCTGCAATGTCTTGATCTAAACACTGCCATAGTAAACCTTGAGTCCTGACTACAGTATTATCATCAATAAGTTCCATCTTGCTGCAAGTGCCACTTCCAAATTTGGAACTTACTATCTCTGGATTTGAAAATATGTGATGATAGGGTTCTGAAATCATTGCTAAAATTATATTCCCCACATCTAACTTGAGAGGTTCCATACTGGGAGACTGACCTATTCTCAAAATTTAAACACAGTATCATTGCTGCAATATCCAGTTTATCAATATCAGATGAATCAGGGTAACATTTCTTGAATTCTCCTCAAAGATTAAAAAAAAAATACTCAGGCAATAATACATTCTCTCGTATGTGGAATTTAAGAAACAAAACATGAATATAGGGGATGGGAAGAAAAAGTAAGTTAAAAACAGAGAGGGAGGCAAACCATAAGAGACTCTTAAATACAGAGAACAAACTAAGGGTTGCTGGAACGGTGTTGAGCGGGGGGATGAGCTAAATAGGCAATGGGCATTAAGGAGGGCATTTGTTGGGATGAGCACTGGGTGTTATATGTAAGTAATGAATCACTAAATGCTACTCCTGAAATCATTATTATACTTTATGTTAACTAACTTGGATTTAAATAAAATAAAAAAATAGAAAAAAAATGATTCAGGCAATAATACATTCTTCTTGGAAGCCTTCAGATTTGCCTGATATGAGGTTGCCTATCAGTACAGAGACAGAAGGAGGTCCCCACCCCAGTGTTGAGTTCATTGTTCACTGACTGGTTAAACTGTCTCAGAGCTGGGTCCACCTACTCCTGAGAGGATAGGCTTTTCACATGGATCTTAGTTTCTTTTCCATCAGTTCCAACGAATCCAATCTAACTAGTATTTTGTGATAGTTGTTTTGTGTACTCGTTCTTGGCCAGATCCACAATTTTCCATAATAGCACTATCAGCTCCTTCTCAGCGGAGCCCAGCTTGACCCCACAAGTGGCCCCAACAGTGATCTCAAAAAAGCATGATCAAGTAATGTGCAGACTCTATCATGACAATATGTGAGGAGAGAAGGAGATCTGGAGATAATGAGGTGCGGTGGAAGTGAGAAGAAGACTTGTGCTAAAACCTCTTCTATGAGAATAAGAGAGTCCCCCCCCCCACACACACACACTCCTTGCTACCCCTGGTGCAAAAGCCGTAACTAACCACCCAAATCCACAAACAACCCATACCCTACACTGTGGGCAGGAAGTGTGCAGCTGCTGGCCTCCAAGGGCCTGGGAGATCTCTTAGAGTAAGTGGCCCAGCTGCTGGTGCCAGCAGCCTCAATGGGCTTTCCCAGGCTCAACAGGCCCTGCTGCTGCTACATCTTCCCCCGAGTCCTTGGTGATACCACCTTCTTCACTGTCAATGGCTTCACAGTTGATCAAAGGCAGCGCTAACCCCATTGAGCTTCTGGAAGCTGATGAGGCACCCAGACTGGGTAGGAGCTGTGCTGGTGACCCACCTGAGCAATGACAGCCTCCCTGGCCTCAAGAATCTATTAAGAAAGCTGGGCTAGCAGGATAAAGTGGCCAAAGGTGAGGCTTTACATACTCATCTCACCCAACATGGGTGTCCTGGGTCTCAATGCCTGCATGCCTCATAGCTGGTGTGCTATGAGTACTAGGCAAAGCTGGCCGCAGGCCTCCTGGACTGGCTGATCATCATGCCCCTGACCATGAGCCCCTGGCTGCCACCATCCAAGCCTACCAAATTCTTCCAGAAGATAGTCATGGATGGGCCAGCTGCCCCCACCTTGGCCTGCATCGACCACATGCTGGCTTCTTGCATGCCTGGCTGGTGTGACACCCCATGGCCCCATCAACAAAGGTGCTGTCCCCTGGTTGCACTACACCCACCCTTCTCGTGGAAGGTCTGGCCCCCTGCGGAACTCAGGATTCTTGCAGAACATGTGGTGACCCCTAGGACATAGCAAGGACCTCAGGAAGCTGAGAGTAAGGAAAGCATGGTCTCCCTGGGCAGCTCAAAGAAGAAAGGGCCCAACAACAGCACCCTCCAGGCCTGCCCAGGAGCATTCCATGGTGCCCTGAATGACCCAATGCAGCCAAGGCCCCTCACAGGGCCGAAAAAAGCAGCCATTCCTCTCAGAGGTAAACCTGAGACCCTCTCAGACTCATCCCCAGAAGGTACACAGCACAGCCTCCGCTGTGGTCGATGTCAAGAAGGCGAGTCCCCAGGCAGCCCTCAAGCCCAGCAGAGTGCCCAGCACACCCCACCCAGGCGTCCCAACCACAAGGAAGCACCCAGTAGCTCCCACCAGGTTCCTGCTTCTGGTGTGGAGAGAACAGCTCGGCAGTGGCCCGCCCCGCCTGGAGAGAACACTGGAGCTGGGAATGAGGCCTGCGGGGCAGACAGCAATAGTCCGGAAGAGAAAACGCTGGAGGTGCTGTAGGCCACCAGCGGCTCCCGCTCTGGAGCCCTCTCACGCCCTCCCCCGACCAGCCCACAGGCCAAAGACTGTAGGCGGCTGTCGCTGAGCCCACAGTGGGGCCAGGAGGCCAGGCCCGACGTCACTCCCATGGCTGCCTGCAGGGGTCGGCTCTCCGCGCCCCGCAAAGGGGTAGTCCCTTTCTGCCTCTTTCGAGCCTGCGCTGCGCGGCAGAGCACTGCAGACCGCACCACCACCGCTAAGGGGCAGGGCTGAGGCTCGCGCAGCGCGCCGGGGGCAGGGTGCTCCGCCTCCTCGAAACACGAGGGCTTACCCGGAGTGGTCAGGAAAGTTTGATCACCGCACGGCTGTACTGACTCCCCTAAACCCTGGCAGCTCCGACGGGAGCAGGGGAGTGCTCCGGAGGTCCCCTAGCACCACGAACTTAGACCAAGAACTTCGGGGTTCCTTGCCGATACTCGCTGCCAGACCCCCTCAGGTTTCTCCCACTGTTGTCCACTCCGCCCAGCGCGTGCATGGTGGACCCCGATTTGCTGCCCCCAGCGCCCAGCCCCCAGCAGGCCGGGCTGTCGAAGGGCCCTGGCAGTTAGCGGAAGTCCGGGGTTCGCCCCAACGCCGGTACTGCTGCCCGCAAAGCCACTCTGGGGACCGCTCCCAATACCAAGGAAGCTAGCTATTGAGGGCCAGGTCAGTCCGCAACTCAGCGCCCGGAGCGAGGCCAGTGACAAGGGTGCCCCTGTACAGAGTCTTCAATCCCCAGACGGCAACTCGAAGCCCATCTGAGTAGGCCAGCAGCCGGCTCCCTCCCTCTAACCCTGCCCTCGGTCTACATCCACCTGGCCTATCTGTACATTTGGGGCAGCGCCTACCTGGAGATTGACTTTTTCCCCTGGTACTCCGTACTAAGTCACCAGCGGCCAAGCCCGGCGCAAGGAAGAGGGCGAGAGGGGCCCTGCGGAGCGGGCTACTGAACACGCAAGTAGCAGTGGGACTATGACCTCCAGATGACCCTGATACTCACCTTGTATTGCGTGGCGACGCACAAGTAATGAGAGGCGAAGAGACGCACAAGTGGTAGGAGCAGGCGGCGCAAGCCCGGCACCAGGTGTTGGGCTTCAAGGTGCTGGAAGCAGCACAGCAGCTTCCACACAGATCAGGACTTCCCGCCTTACACGGTGAAATGCTAGCCCAGACCCAGACATCCGGAAATCCACACCTTCGTTTCACAATCTACAATCTACCGCTGTGCTGGGATTCACCTGCGTCAGAATAAACCAGGTACTCCAGTAAAAAAATAAAAAATAAAAAATAATACCACCACTGTGCACAGATCCTGTGAATATGTTACCTTACATGGCAAGAGGGATTTTGGAGGTATAATTAAGGGTTAAGGTCCTTGATTTGGGGAGATTGTCTTGGATTGTTAAAATGGGCTCAGTATAGTGGGAGAGAGCCAAAGCATAAGAGACTGTTAAAAACTGAGAACAAACTGAGGGTTGATGGGGGGTGGGAGGGAGGGCAGGGTGGGTGATGGGTATGGAGGAGGGCACCTTTTGGGATGAGCACTGGGTGTTGTATGGAAACCAATTTGACAGTAAATTTCATATATTAAAAAATAAAATAAATAAATAAATAAATAAATAAAAATAAAAAAAATAAATAAATAAAATGGGCTCAGTATAATCAAAATGGGAGAAACTCCTGGTGTAGTCAGCCAGACAGAAATGTGACACCACAGAAAAAAAGTCATAGCTACTGGCTATGACTAGAGCCTCCAGCAAGGAATGCATCAGTGCCAACACCTTGACTTATGCTCGATGAGACCCGTGGCATACATGTGACATACAGAACTGGAAGATTATACATTTCGGTTTTTTTAAACCTCTAAATTTATGGTAATTTATTACAGAAGTAGTGGATACAATTTAGCCATGATCATGGCTGGAACACAATTGAATTTGGCTTCTAATGCAACGATATACTTGAGAAACCCTGAACTGTACTTTATCTATGTTGGTAAGTGAAAACGTATGAATAGCATTGCACAGAAAAGTGGAAGAAATAACATGTATGTTTGTTTGTTTTTTTTTCTTTTTTCTTCTGTTTCTGTTGTTCTTTTGCCATGTACCACCTGAATATTTCAGGTAAATCCAGGAAAAGTTGGATATGGGGCCTGGCTTTCAAATATGGAATTCTAAATGAGGACAATATGCCTCTTCTCAGAATCAGCATTTTGGAATGAATAGGAACCTAGGAAGCCATAGGTAAGCAATGCAATGGTGAGTTTTCTGGAATGTCTAGATCATGTGGCATGGCAGGAAATTTCTAGTGGGTAGAGTCATCCTAGGGAGATTGGATTTATGGTATTTTTTAAATTTATACCCCATTCCATTTCTACAGATGGTTAGCTAGATAGTATATACACTGGGCCCTCTGATAGCTCTTCAATATTTTTTAACAGGAATTACAGAAATAATTTTATATTGTTTGGTATTAAGAATACTAACTAGTATATCCCCTCCCCATTCCTAACAGAACCTCAAAATTCTTAGTGATCATCTTACCCACCAACACAGGAGTGGACCTTACCTGGCTTATATTAATTACTACATCCTAGATGTACTGTGGTGGTTGGTCTGTATGTGGTTCTGTGTTCCAATCTGGACCATTGAGAAGTAGGGCAGCTTTTTCAGAAGGCATCTGTTTTGCTTTGGGTGTGACTGCTTTTACCACCTAGTTCTATAATACTCGGAAATGGTGAAATTTAGAAAAAAAATTATCCATTATTCAAACTAAGAAATACCATATTTACAACTTTATTTTGGAGTCAGAAAGTCCTGGATTCTATAGTGATTAGTAGATAAGTATTATAACAAACTGAGGGAAGCATTTGTGTGTGTGTGTTCTAAATAGTGACAGATGCAATGATAAAACTTTGTTGGAAATAGGTATAGTGAGTGAAGGGGGTATTTGCCTTCAAACAGAATGGGAACAGAACGGATTGTGTCTTAGCAGGCCAAGAATCCCTCTGTGGTAACTAGAAAATAAAAGAATAAACTGCAAACAAACAAACAAACAAATGAATAAATAAATGTGTTTTTAAATATATCAGAGACCAAATGACAAAGACCAGATGCTCTAGAATTCCAGAGAAGAAAGCCTTTTTAAATGATTTAATGATTGCCAGCTACTTTATTCCCTCTGGGAATTTGCCAGATCTTGGCACAAATTGTGTTTCTATTGGCCCTGGTAGGCAAATTTTATAGAGGAATAAAGAAACAGCAGATATTTTGACCATCTTACTGTGTTGGCATCACAAACTCGAAACTAGATATTCCAGTTATGCATTTCCCTGGAACAGATCACTTCAAAATTTAGGCTTAAACTTTGACTTAAAACAACATTTATTTTCCCTTATAGTTTCTTTGGCACAAGAATGCCAGGAAATATCAGCTGGGTGATTCTGGCCTAGAGTCTCTGCAGTGGTTGCATTCAGATGTGACTGGAGCTGGAATAGTGGAGGGATGGAATACTGAGGGCTATCTGTTCTCTGTCTCTCTGTCCATGTGGTCCCAGGGCTTATCCATGTAATCTCTGTGGAATAGTTTGGGCTTCTTCACAGTTTGGTGGCCTCAGGGAAGTTGAATTGTTAACAGCTGAAGGCTGTAAGAGTGAAAGAATCTGTCAAAAAAGGCAGAAGCTGAATCACATTTTATGAGCTCATGGTGTGTTGCTTCCATCATGCCCTATTGGTTGAAATAAAATGCTGCCCAATTTAAGAAGGAACACAGATCCCACCCCTCAATGGAAAGTGTATCAAAGTCACATTGCATGTGTACATGTAGCATGAGAGTTATTATTGTGACCATCTTTGGCAAGTACAACCTACCACACTACAATATGCACCCAACCCGGTCACAAGTCACAAGATGACTTTCCAATGACTTTTCTGCATTCTGGGTCAATGGAGAAGGGTCAGAGAATAGGCCAGAAAAGTGGAGTGAATTCCCTCATAGTCTCACAGTGCTTTGGATACAAGGTCTAGCTAGAATAAAGGGGCCTGCAACAAAGCCAAGGTTCATCTCCCCTCAACTCATTCAGCAAATTGTTAATATGCTTGGAGTGAGGTTAAAAATCCAGCTCAAAACTTCTGGAGGATAGAACTGTTAGGGGTTGAGGAAAGGGACCTTAGGCTCAATTACAAGTTTGGAAGGAGCCTATTTTAGTACGTTTGAGCTACTATGACAAAATACCAAAGAGTGGGTGGCTGATAAACAACAAAAATTTATTTTCACGGTTCTGGAATCTGGCATTCCCAGATAAGAGTACCAGCATGGTCAGGTTCTGGTGAAAATGTTCATGGAGGGCCCACCCTTGTGACCTGTTCACCTCCCAAAGACCCCCACCTCTTAATGCCATTACCATGAGTATTAGGTTTTTAACATATGAATGTGAGGGAGTCACAAACATTCAGCCCCTACCAGAACCTACCTGTGGAACTGGGGTGAAGCAGAAGTGCCCTATGAACCATTCCCAACCCAGATCAATCCCCTATTTTATTGAGATGATTGGCGCTTCACTCTATCTGCTCAAAAGAAGAAACTATATACCCTTGCTCATGGAAAATATAACTGTTACCTCTATAGTCAGTGCTGTGCAACTGTTATCATTGCTTTCATTTTTTTAAGTTTATTTACATATTTTGAGAGAGAGAGAGAAGGTATGTTATGGGCAGAGAGAGAGGGAGAGAGAGACAAAATCCCAAGCAGGTTCTACACTGTTGGCGCAGAGCCCAATGCAGGGCACAAACTGTGAGATCCTGACCTGAGCTGAAACCAAGGGTCAGATGCTTAACCCCCTGAGCCATCCAGGTGCCCCAGGTTGTCATTGTTTTCAGCCCTGAATATGTAGTTGGAATCGATGTGTTAAATGCTTCCACTTTCTCTTCCCATAAGTACCAGAAGGGATTCCCCTGATGGAAAAAAACAAAACAGACAAACAAACAACAAAAAAAGCAGAAGTGCTAAGAACACTGGGTCCCACTATTCTAATAATCCTTTGAAGTTTGAGTCTTTGTGACTGATGATTTTTAACACTGGAACCTCTGTCAGTGGGAAGTGGTCTTCTCCTTAGGGATTTGTACTCATTTTCTCCTGGGACTGACTACCAGGCACATTTATTTTCAAAAGCAGCTATTTGCTTATTATTAAACTCTTGTATAAACTGAACACATGAACTATGAAGGTCTTGTGACTTCCAAACCAAATATTCCTATTTTGGGTGTGGATCAACTCAGATTCAATGATTAACAAAGAAGATAGGACCTAGAAACCTAGCTAGTGAACCGGAAAAGTTATATTCAAGAACACAGCTGATTTGGCCCCAGTAGCTCTTTATTTTATATGAAAAAGTGGCAACTATCTCATTAGGGAAAACTCCATTTTCTACTCCATTGACTGAAGCAAAGCTGATGGCTCAGTGGGGTCCACAATTCACAGAGCTTCCCCCACATACCTGGCCTGGTTCACTGATGCTTTGGCTGAGGTGAGACCTGATGGTACCCACTGGGCTGTGGCAGCTGTTCTATCTCAGCATCAGCTATGCAGAACTGCCAATGACATGCTCTCTCTGTTTAGTGGGTTGAACCCAAGGCTGTTGTCACGTACCTGGCCAATACTCCCCTTGATTAAATTTGTTATATTTTCACAGACTCTTGAGCTATTGCTCAAGAGATGGGGTTCTTGTTTAGTCTCCCGGTTGCAAAACTACAAAATTAAAGGCACCACTCTTGGGAAATGTACGTGGTGGAAAAAAATCATGGCTACTAATCAGACTCTAGATTATTCACAAAAGATGTACACACTAAGGGCCTTTTATCTGAACAGACCCAATGAAGTCAAGGTCTGAATAAAATATTTCAACATCCAGATTATAAACACTATTGCCTATATTCATAATTGTACCAGATGTGGCAACTGAACCACTATTCTTGACTGAGCACAAAGTAAACAAATCAGTGTTTTGATGCAGAGGCCAGCACCGTGTGCCAGATTTGACTCCTGCCAAAAGTTGGTCCATTTGTCTCATGACAATGTGGGGCAGATTATGGCTCCTGCTCACTCTTGACATACTGACTACACCAGAACTTCGACCACTGTCAAAACTATTTGGTAGGAACACAACAAAATTGGCACTTTTTCAAGTTATGGTGCTGCTGTCCCAATGTGATCAGCTGATTTTGGCCATGTAATTATGGCCCTTGGAACTAAACTGTGTTACGTTTTCAGCTTTCTGGACAATTTTCCATATGGTAATGATGCACCTTTTTTTCAAAAAAGACAACAATGGCCGATAATGTTTTCAGTAGACTTTCCCCACACCCTAATATCCACGGGCTTTTGGTATAACTTAGTATTGAAATATCCTCCTCAAAATCCATTCAAATAATTTATAACACTCTCCCCCTTCCCCTCCTCTTAGTCCACACACCTTGGTAAGGCAGCTAAAGGATGGCAAACAATTCTGTTTCAGCTATATGTATTCTCTTGATGGCTTGATGTAATAATCATAAGGAAAATGAATACTTACACAAGAACAGTGATTGCCAAGAACCCCCTACACTGGCCTACAAAGAAAGAGACAACTGGGGCGCCTGGGTGGCTCGGTCGGTTAAGCGTCCGACTTTGGCTCAGGTCATGATCTCACGGTCCGTGAGTTCGAGCCCCGCGTTGGGCTCTGTGCTGTCAGTTCAGAGCCTGGAGCCTGTTTCAGATTCTGTGTCTCCCTCTCTCTCTGCCCCTCCCCTGTTCACGCTCTGTTTCTCTCTGTCTCAAAAATAAATAAACGTTAAAAAAAAAAAAAAACAAAGAAAGAGACAACTACACATCTGTACCTTTTGTAACAATTCCACTTTTCCTTGTACACTCTTGTTTTCGGATGGAAGAACTGGTTTCCAGTAAGTGCTGATTGAAAATAGGGAAAACTATGGCTATTGGAATGGGACGTATAGATTAGGGGACAGTAGAAGAGCAACAGTTCTGTGACCTGGAAAGGGAACATCTCCTGGAGATGTAGAAGAGTGAGGGGCAATTAATGATCTTTGTCTTTGACAATTATCACTGGAATCTTACCCACGAAGGAAAGCATCCTATTGCAGTTCTCCCAAACCAACGATGGATCCTTAAATGTAGCCGACTATTGGGTCTGCCATGTCCAAACATATTAACTCTGATAAGAATTGATAATTATTTCCTTTTGTCATTGGAAACAATAAGAGATGACCACAGATCCTGTACATTCCATGTGAAATACTTGTCAAAACCTCTACTTGTATTTCTCACCCTTATTCCTGTTGTCATCCCACTGACATTCTATAGAGAGGAAGAGGGCCATATTTCTGATAATGGGGACAAACAGGACAGGTTGAAATGAAGGCTCTCAGGAAGTCATTCTATAAACAAAGAGTAAACTCAGTCATCTTGTCTGAAATGGTTTACCATCTGATTGAAGAGACACATTGGAGACACTATCAGCTGCCCCTGATGGATATAGACCTTGCTTGGATGTATCCAACAATTATCAATATTTTCTTCCCAGTGGAATTGTGTGCACTTTTGTTAATGTATTTTCTATGTAGAACCAGGTATTAACTTGCTTTCTTCCCCAAAACATAATGCACCCTGGGGTGTCATAAGAGACTTCCATGTGTTTAAGGAAACATCACCAATAGGTCATGTGTTCCTCAGATGATTGTGGAGATCTCTCTGAAATGAAATGAAATGAAGCTACCCTTGGTTTCTCAGGGAAAACCCTAGAAGAGTGGGTGTGTGTGTGTGTGTGTGTGTGTGTGTGTGTGTGTAAACATAAATCTCTCCTCCTCACATCCTTGAAAATAGAATTCTTTTTTTTTTAATTCTTATTTTTTTGAGAGAGAGAGAGAGAGAGAGAGAGAATCAGGAGGGACAGAGAGAGAGAGGGAGATAGAGAATCCCAAGCAGGCTCCATGCTGTCAGCGCAGAGCGCAATGTGGGGCTCAAACTCACAAACCATAAGATCATGATCTTAGCTTAAAATAAGAGCTGGTCACTAAACCAACTTAGGCACCCAAGCACTCTGAAAATAAAATTCTTTTATTTTATTTTATTTTATTTTATTTTATTTTATTTTATTTTATTTTATTTTAATTTTTTTTTAACATTTATTTATTTCTTTGAGACAGAGAGAGACAGAGCATGAATGGGGGAGGGTCAGAGAGAGAGGGAGACACAGAATCCAAAGCAGGCTCCAGGCTCTGAGCTGTCGGCACAGAGCCCGACGCAGGGCTCCAACTCACAGACCGTGAGATCATGACCTGAGCCAAAGTCGGACGCTCAACCGACTGAGCTACCCAGGCGCCCCATTAAAATAAAATTCTTAAAAATAGTTAATTGGAGTTTAAAATGCTTTTCCCATTGTGATTAAAATTAATTGCAAAATGCAAGACATGTATCTTGATTTAACTGTCCATAACTAATAGCTGACAACTCATCTTTGGCATTCAGAACTTGGGCATAAAATGTAAGAAGATATTTAAAAAAAACTCAGGAAATAAATATGTAATTCAATTCAATATTATTATTAAAAAATACATTAGATTGACAATTTAAGGCCAATGGCCTGGATACTAGTTTCATAAATAAAGTTTATTGGGTTACCCTCCCACTACATGCATTTCTTTCTCATCTCTAGGCAATCAAATTCTCTAAATTTCAGCCTCTTACATTGTTCTAATATTTGTACTGGGCACAACTATTTGAGTGAAGTTTGCCTGAGTAAGGAACGTTTTAAAGATGTGTGCATCCACCTTAATATCTTGTTCTTTAGATTTAGCAGTATATCAAAAGTGCACGTTTTAAGGCATTGCCAAAGAAAGATGGATGCCCATTGGGCACCCAGAGTTGGATAGGAGTACTTATTTGGATTTAAATAGGAAAGTCAGCTCTACCTTTGAATCTGTACCTGGTTTAATATTCCATATTAATTTTTCAGTTTTTTTTAACACTTTCTGGCTATTTCAGAACTCACATATTTTCAAAATACCGGAGTTCATATGTGAGTCATTGCTATGTTTTCACATTTATCATGACAAAGGCAGCAGCAACATCTGTGACATGAAGATTGAGGAAGAGGGCGTGATATGAATCATGGTTGGAGATGACTATTTGTAACTTAGGAGTTTATTTGGGTAAGGCATATATACAACACCTATTCCCACTGTGGTCCAATGGAACCGAAGGAGTGTGAATTATTGGATGGAAATCCACATTGGTGTTACTTATGTAGACAATCTGATGATTGCAGGTTTGCTGTATAGCATTTCCATTATGAAAGTAATGTTTCCTCCATGGATAATGACACAGGCAGGAAATCTCATGAAATGCTGCTTGGTAAACAAAAATGAAAGGCCTAATATTTTTCTACTACTAAAGACTTGTTACCTTCAATACTAAAAGAGTTACTGCATTAATATTAGTGAAATAATATCCTTATGAGTCCTTGTTTCTAAAACTGTGAGAGGCCCACACATTCTTATTCCGATTATTGCATTTATATTGGATTGTAAAATAACCATCCTGGAGACAAGTGGTAAAACAATTTTTCAAGTGCAGAGACTTATACTGCATGTCAAGTGATTATTTTCAGAGAGTAAAAATCAAATTCTCTCTGCTATGCAGCAGGATGGTATTTTATGATAATAGAAGACACTTGCAAACAAGTCTTACTGTAGTTTTAAAAATTAGTTCTCTACTTCTTAATATCACCTTTACAAATGATTCATCAATGGCTGCTGCCAACATCCTCTTTTATCACTTATCTCATTTTGCCCTTCTCATTTTTTTTTATTTTGGCAGTTTATCATGCTTGGAAGTAGATGTGCAGCAACTCTTTCTTAGAAGCTGACATATTTAGAGCACCAACTAGTTTATTGCACATCTTCGAATTGCGTCATTTTGTCCACCCTACTGCAGTGGTCAAAAGAGTAATTCTCCATACATCTTTGTAACTTGGAACCATAGTTTGAAAAAAAAAAGTCCCTAATTCTAGAAAGCACAGAGTGATTCTAGAATAGGGAGAAGAGGGGCGCCTGGGTGGCGCAGTCGGCTAAGCGTCCAACTTCAGCCAGGTCACGATCTCGCGGTCCGTGACTTCGAGCCCCGCGTCGGGCTCTGGGCTGATGGCTCGGAGCCTGGAGCCTGTTTCCGATTCTGTGTCTCCCTCTCTCTCTGCCCCTCCCCCGTTCATGCTCTGTCTCTCTCTGTCCCAAAAATAAATAAAAAACGTTGAAAAAAAAAAATAGAATAGGGAGAAGAGCCTCAGTTGGGGAAGTAGAAGTTCTGCACATTCCCAGAAAATAGAAACTTGTACTAGACTAAATATGACAATATTAAATAAGTATTTGTTGTTAGAAAACATGAAAGAGAAATACCATATATTGCATGAAACATCAAGATAAGGTGAGGTACTGGCTGGGAAATTTATCTAGGTCTACCTGACTTCCTGTGGGAATAGTTCACAGAAAAGTGAATGTGTGGCTAATTGATTCAACCAACTGATCTCCTTCTAAAGAGAAGGAATGAGAGTGAGAAACCATGAGGTAGCCTCATGAAGCAAGACCAGACAGCCAGGTTGGAACCAGCAGCACTAGCCTCATTTAAGGAGCTGAAGTTGATATAAATGTGACTCAATCTGTCATATCCCCTGCCCTCCTGGGAATAATGTTTTCTCCTATTATCAGAATGCCCCTTAAACTTATACCAGAGCTCTACTCTGTATGTGTAAGTACATATGGACTCATAATTATTTGGGCAGGTGAGAAGACCAGGAATCTCTCCTAGCTCATCTGGTTACAGTAAAGATGACTATCACAAGGTAGCCTATACCAGTGTGAATTCTTCCCTCTCCTACAGAGGAAAAGTTAAGGCAAGGTTAGTAAGACATGTGATTCTGACCCCATAGAAGAAAAAAACTCAGTAGACAAAATATCTCACTTTTTCATTCAATCAGCAATTAATTGTTGAGGATCTGTGATCCAGTAATTTTTTTCTAGGCCTTTAGGATTTGACAAAGAGCAACAAAAACAAACAAGCAAAAATCCATGCCTGATGGGAACCTACATTCTAATGTGGGGAAAAAAGCATCTTTAGGTGATTTTTCATAGATACAATTATTTGCATTTGAAATATAAATTTCTTGACAATTCTTTTAGAGTAGAGGATCTATTACAGATATATCCAAATACTGTGAATTGAAGGGAGATGAAGGAAAGAATAATAGATTTTCCTGAAAGTTGTCTATTTTGTTATCCTTATTAAGACCTCTTCAATATTTAATGAAGTACAAAACTCATGAAATGTTTCTATGTGCAAAGGCTCACTGACATGAAAAACAATGACAAGGCTAAGCTTTGGATCTGGGTTTCTCTCTCTTTCTCTCTCTCTCTCTCACACACACACAAAATACACACACAAATACAGATTCTGAGACAACCTAAGGACACAGGAATACACATGAAAAGGTAGCACAACAAAAGAAGGGGGAAAGCTCTATTTGCCCACATAGCAGTGCCAAGCACAGTGCCTTCTGATGAGTGGTGCTGATTCGGCAATAAATCACCCAATGGCCAGATTAGGTCAACTCTCCTTCAGCCATCCTACCCCAAGCCCTCTTGCCCCTACCCCACTATGTTCTTTGTTCAGTAATTCCTCAGATTAAAACATTAAGAACAGGGGCAGGGCACCTGGTGGCTCAGTTGGTTGAGCATCCGAATTCAGCTCAGGTCATGATCTCACGGCTGGTGAGCCCAGCTCATGAGTTTGAGCCCCACGTCGGGTTCTGTGCTGACAGCTCAGAGCCTGGAGCCTGCTTCAGATTCTGTGGTTCCCACTCTCTCTGACCCTCCTCTGCTCACACACTCTCTCTCTCTCTCTCTCAAAAATAAATAAACATTTAAAAAAATTTTTTAACATTAAGAATAAAGCATTTTTTTCCTCTCATTAGGAATAGACACTGAGGAACTTTTTATCTAAATCTCTACCACTTTTCAATTTGTGAAAATTTTATTCCCAAATATTAAGTCTTCCATATGTTCCAGACTGCTTTTCTTTATACAAATGATATAATTTTTAAAGTAGTTTCTGTTGGGGCGCCTGGGTGGCGCAGTCGGTTAAGCGTCCGACTTCAGCCAGGTCACGATCTCGCGGTCCGTGAGTTCGAGCCCCGCGTCGGGCTCTGGGCTGATGGCTCGGAGCCTGGAGCCTGTTTCCGATTCTGTGTCTCCCTCTCTCTCTGCCCCTCCCCCGTTCATGCTCTGTCTCTCTCTGTCCCAAAAATAAATAAAAAACGTTGAAAAAAAAAAATTAAAAAAAAAAATAAAGTAGTTTCTGTTGACTAAATAGTACAGATGAGAATGTAGTACTAAATAGTACAGATGAGAATCTGAAAGTAAGTATATATTATATATATATATATATATATATATGTATATTTGTATATTTTTATATTTGTATATTTTTATATATAAATTTATATATATTTCTTTTTTGGAAATAAGGAGAAGTTTTTGGTTTTATAAACAAGTTCACAGACTTTCAAAACAATTTAAAATGGTTTTCTGACTTCATAAGGAGTTTAATTTTTTTTTATTTTACTATTTTATTTTACTTTTATCATCCCTGTTATGATACTTGAATGTGTCTTTATTTTACATGGAAATTCTCTGACTCTATTCTCAGAAATCTGATTGTGAAAGCCTAGGATTGGTTCTACCATCATTTCTGATATAGGTAGTTTAAGTAATACACTTTAAAGTATATAGAAATCAGAATGATTCACTTATAGTGATAAGTATATCATAGGGAACTTTTGACCAACTATATAATAGTAGGTTCCCAAACTATTGAAGTTAATAATCTTTCTGCAGACATTATAAAATGACTATTATTAAGCGAACATTTTCTTTTTTTTTAATTTTTAATGTTTATTTTTATGTTTGAGAGAGAGAGAGACAGAAGACAAGTGAGGGAGGGGCAGAGAGAGAAGGAGACAGAAACAGAAGCAGGCTCCAGGCTCTGAGCTATCAGCACAGAGCCCGATCCAAGACCTGAACTCAGGAGAGGTGACATCATGACCTGAGCGGAAGTCGAATGCTTAACCGACTGAGCCACCCACATGACCCAAGCCGACATTTTCTTACAAACGTTTGTAAATTAAAAATCACAAAAAAGCAAATCTTCAATGTTTTTATTTTTTTAGGGCCAGTATCTAAAAAAGAGTAACAAAATAACTCATTTTGCTAACAAAGCTATAAATGTTTTTCCCCATATGAAAATTTGAAATCAGAAAACATTTCAGTAGAACTGGATCTACATCGTCTTAATTAATTTGAATTTAAATTTAAATAAATTTAAAGCAAATGCTATGATTGATTCTAAGTAGTGGAGGTCATACTTAGCATACTTTAAGTATAAGCATACTTTAGTGAAGGGAGTATTTGACTTATAGAGGTGGAAATGAATCTCAAATTTAATTCTTATTCTTTTGGAAAATACAATGTGGTTAAATTAGATCTATCTATTTTAAAAATATTTAAAGTCTTCACATAAAAATGGTAAATTACAGGGGTGCCTGGCTGGCTCAGTTGGTTGAGCATCTGACTCTTGATTTTTGTTCAGGTCATGATCCTGGGGTCATGGGATTAAGCCCTGCATTATATACCCTCTGACCCTCTCCTCACTGTGTGCTCTGTTTTTCTGTCTCTCTTAAAAAAAAAAAAATTACATGGAGAACAAAGACATCATTATACTGGTAGTCCTGGTCCTGGAATAAACCACTGTTTACTTTTTTTTTTTTTTTTTTTTTTTTTTTTTTTTTTTTCATTATTTTTTTAAAAATTTTTAAAATTTTTTTTTTTTTTTTTTTTTTTTTACATTTATTATCTGTGTCCATAGTTCTGTAAATGATTTTAAAATATTTCTTTTTCTGTTGCTATTTATGAGTACTTGAAAGATCTCTTCAGCCCAATGTATAAACCCTACTTTCTCTCTTGGAGAAATGTCAAAGCTTAGGTTTTATATCTCAGGGTTGGAAAGGTCATTAGAGGACATTTGATCTAAAGTTCCTTCAGATGTTTAAGTCCTCTTTCAATACTTTTGCAAAAAGATTGCCCAGTTACTTATGCATTCCAACCATAAGAGTTATTCCATTTATGAGTAACTCAAATTTTACTGAAGGAAACTACTTTAACATTCCTAAATTTAATTTTCTTAATTAATTTTTACTGATATTGTGCCAAGATCTGTTTCTCTTCCAGTTTTTTTTTCCCCTTACATCTTGGCATTATTCTTTGGAAAATGTAGAAAACACCTTATCTCTCTTCCTCTTGAAATGAAATTAAAGATTTTTGAAGAGAGAAATGATTGTCTACCTCTCCTCTCCAATTTCTCATTTTAAATCTATTTTCCTTTAGTTTTTGTAATATTTTATAAGATGGTTCCAGGTTCTCTGAGTAATAAATTTCAAATTGTCTATATCCTTCTTGAGATTCCATTTCTTTAATTTTAACATCATCACTTGTTAAGACACAGTCAGCTATAAAAAATGTTAGCATCTTTCAGTGAATGTGAATTAGTAAATCATCCTTTAAAATATTGCAATTACTGAAAGTGGATTTCAATAGAGAAAAGATTTCTAGAAAACTCACCATTGAACTGTGAAAATGATCTTATATAGATTCTGGTTCTATTTTGCAGGGCCACCACATTGCAGAACTCTAGGGAACACTAATTTCATTGAATTAAGGGACAAGAGTGAGTGAGAGATTAAAAATTCAAATGATAGGGCCATCTGGGTAGCTCAGTTGGTTAAGTGTCTGACTCTTGATTTCGGCTCAGGTCATGATCTCACTGTTTGTGGAGCTCAAATTTATGGGGTTGAGCCCCATGTCACACTCTGAGATGAGAACACAGAGCGTACTTGGGATTTTCTCCCTGCCCCTCCCCCACTTTCTCTCTCTAAAAATAAATAAACATTTTAAGAGAAAATTGAAATTATAGAATAAATAAGGCATAGATTGAGGCCCAAAGATAGAATGAACAGTGACACGAAAAGAGGGACATACTTTTTTCTGAAATGGAACAGAAAGGAGAAATGGATGTTTGAGTAAAGAACAAGACTATGCAGGAATTTTGGGTCAAATGACTTGGGGTTTTTCTTAGTGTTTATTTATTTATTTTGAAAGAAAGAGAGAGCATGTGAGTGGGGGAGAGGCAGAGAGAGAGGGAGAGAGAGAGAATCCCAAGCAGACTCTGCATTGTCAGTGTGGAGTCTGACACAGGGTCCAAACTCACAAACTGTGACATCATGACCTGTGCAACCCAGGTGCCCCAGATGACTTGAATTTTTACAAATAAAGTAGGAGATGCATTCTACAGATAAGGATGACAACTGAAGTAGCATACTTAGATGTTTGAGAGAAGAAAGTAATTCTTAGATAACAGCTGTGGTAAATGCAACAGAGTCTATATCAGATGACTAAAAATGACTGTCAAACAGCAGTGGGACCTAAGAGAGGATAAATTTATATTGGACATGTTGGTACTGTGACAAGTTACCTCCAGCAAATTACAATTTCCTAAGAAGAAAAAGGAAGAAATATAGATGTCCTAGAGATAGTATATAGTTTTACAGGAATTGTATAAAATATTTTTTCTTATGATCACGAGTTTTACCACAATATACTTTTAGGACTTCTGGTCTAGACAGGATATTGTAAACCTGTTTCTTTGGTTTTCTTCCCATCAAGTACATCAATAAACTCTGGAAATATCAAAAGAGACAAGCACAAGAGAACTCTGGAAGTCTAAGTGTTATTCAGGGTTCCCTAAAGAAACAAATCCAATAGGATACAGAGAGAGAGAGACAGAGATAGACAAAGAGATCTCACACACAGCAGAGACAAAATTTCCAACTAACAAGGTCTAATTGACATACATTGAACATTCTTCCTAACAAAAGTAGGATAGACATTTTTTCCCCAAGAACCCATGGAATAGTCACCAAAGTAAACCAAATCTGGAACCATAAAACAAACCTCAATAAATTAAAATCACTTAAATTACACAGAGTATGTTCTCTACATATACTGGGTGATAACTAGAAATCAATAACAGAAAGACAATAGGCATTTTCCAAATATGTGGAAATCAAATTATAAACATTTAGATAATTCAGGTTTCAAAGAGTAAGTTTCAAAGTCTTTTTTTAATCATATAAACTACAATGAAAATGAAAATTTAGCATATTCAAAATATATGGGATACAACAAAATTATTGCTGAGAGGGAAATGTATAATACTAAATGCTTACATGAGAGATGAGGAAAGGTTTCAAATAAAGTTTGCCCAGAAAACTAAAGAAAAAAAAGGAAAGCAAAATAAACCCAAAGCAAGAAGGAAGAGAATAAAAGAGCAGAAATCATTGAAATTGAAAATAGGAAAACATCAGGGAAAGTGAGTAAAACAAACAACTGGTTCTTTAGAAATTGATAAAATTGATAAACCTGTAGCAAGACTTAAAACAGTATATTCTTACATTTATAGAAGCAATGGACTTCCAAAATATTTTGCATTGCATTAACCAAATTCAGATCTAGAACTGCAACTGACTCAGAGCATGAGCATACACACCTTCTTGGGTTCTGTAGAAGAGGAATTGGATAATGTTCTAAAACATCTCTAGAGCAAAGTCACCCAAAGTATTTTCTGTGATTTAAATTGTATGCTATCCACTTTTGAAATTGAAAATATGGGTAAAATTTGTAGAAACTTACACTTGTTTCTGGAAGACATGAATGCAATCTGTGGCCCAAAATGTCAAACTACAGGGGTGCCTGGGTGGCTCAGTTGGTTAAGCATCCGACTCTTGATCTTGACTCAGGTCACGATCTCACAGAGTGAGTTTGAGCCCATCATCAGGCTCTCTGTTAATGGCACAGAGTCAGCACAAGATTCTGTCTCTCCTTCTCTCCGCCCCTCGCCTACTTGTAAGCACACATAGGTGCACTCTCTCTCTCTCTCTTTTGCTCGCTCTCTCTCTCTTAATAAATAAACTTAAAAAAAGTCAGACTACAAAAAATCAAATGTATATGTGCTGAAATGTTCAAAAAATTTAGGACAAATTTTTCTTTTGGAAATGTTTACTTGGTTAGTTTATCTCATTTATCACTTCACTCTTTTAGGAAGGGATTCTTACAACATGCATGTCCTATTTGAATTTTAAAATACTCAAATCCATTTATTATGGCAATTATTATACACAAATCATTTTGAAACAGTAAATTATTTTCCCTAGACCTTCCTTTAATTATTTTAATTCAATAAAAAGGTAAAATTTATTTTATAATCTTAATTTACCTAATTCATATAAATACCATACATATCATATCTCCAGTAGAGTTTGTGCGTATGTATGTGTTATATATACATATATATATACGTGTATATATATGTATATTTATGTGTGTGTATATATATATGTACACATATGTGTATATATATACACATACATATATGTATATTTATGTGTATATATATATACACATATATATATATACACATAAATATACATATATAAAATTTTCAAGTATATATATATTGTACATAATCTAAAACAAGTTAGACAAAATAAAAACCATCAGAAAAAGTGTTGGTACAAAAGTTCAAATTTTGAAACATTTGGTGTTGAGAAAAAGTGGCATTTGATTCTTCTGGGTAAATAAAAGTTATAGGCAACTACAAACCAAAGTAATATAATCATACAAGGTAAAGAAGACTGCAATCTGAAATCTGAACAAGTTGCCCTCTAGACACAAAGCTTCACTTTTTTGAGCTGAAAAGAAAGAACGGCTTTTCAAGTTTTGCAATTAGGAGACTCCAGTTGAAATGCTACATGGTCACATATCCTGGAGCTCTATTTTTCTCCTTCACTTAACACACTATGAGGAAATAGCTGACAGATTTTTGAAGCCAAACTTGTAGTGTGTTATTTGTGCTTTCTCTCCTCTATGAATTGTTATCATTTTCTGTTTCATATATTTTCTGTACATGTTCTGCTGACTGATTTATAATTTATGGAAGTAACCACATCTCCACTAGTGTTCCATGCCATGCAACACTGTTTTACTATATGAAGTAACGTTACAGGATATTTCTGCGATTCCCATAATACTTTTAAAATGCAGAGTTAGAAATGGATGTTCTTTAATCTGCTTTTAATAATAGTTTATTCTATTGAAAAATTGCTGCTTCTGCACTTTTTTATTTGAAGTTGGAATATGACCTTTTCATTGCTCTGTGTAACAGAAAATGCAAACCTATTAGCTTTAATTGAAAGTGAAAATCTAGATACATCCTTAATATGATCAATAATTTTTGCATCACAGGTTAAAAATGAAGAGAAAATCATGAAGATAGTTGTGCTATGACCTCCAAGTAGGTAATTATTTATCTGTTTACATATCATTTTACTTTCCTGACTATTGGAGTCAATATAGAATACCTGCTTATTATTAGTATTAAGATCCTAATAATAATAATATATGTAATACCAGGCTCAGGACAAGGATCATGATTTGTGTTTTATATTTCAAATATTCCTTGTATTTTTTTCCACAAATTTAGTCAACAAAATAATGATGTGAAAAAAATTTAGCAATTTTCTGTTAAGTGTTTTCAAATATCAGATCACCTAAGATAAGTTTTAGAAAAATGATACCAGTATAGGAAGAGGGAACTGGAGCAGGGGATATCATATATCAAAATATTTCTGCATTTGAATGTTCACAATGCACTCCTGGTTAGGTAAGGGTGTTCTGCTCCCACTGTAACATTTTTCCCTAAGTGGTATGTCCATCAATATCCCAAAATGTGTTTGAGATCAATCTGAAAGAGTTAACAACTTATTAAATGTTTACATCTCAGAAGTTCCTTTTTATCCTGTGAGACCCCAGGATGTATATGAATTGTTGTAAGAAAGAGTAGCCTTTTCCATGATATAGAGTTGTACTGGTAAGTTTGCCAAATAAGGACTACATTTCCAAATTTTTCATGTAGATGGGACCATTTGACTAAGGTTTGGCCAAAAATGACTGAGAAAAAAATATATGTGCCACTTCTAGTCTTGGACTCTTGGACATCTCTCAATCTACCTTCTGTTTTCCCCCATCCAATACCTCCCTCAGTCCACCCACTCTTCTTTTCTAGTTAGACCCAACACCACTTGAATGACCTGCCTTACATAGACGATATTTCCTTGTGTGATCAAGTCATTATAACACTGTGAGAGTTTTGGTGTCCTCATTTAATTTACTTAGATCTTACTCAGTCCCTCTTGACAAATCAACATAAAACCAAGGGTATACAAATATTATCAAGTTTCTGTGATAAAAACTATATACTAAGGACCAAATCATTACTTACCTTTTTAATACAGAGATATAATTAGTTAAAACATCTTTTTTAATGCCCTTGTACTTGTGACTCTGGGTATGTATATGTGTGTGTCTGTGTGTGTACATACATATGAACAGGCAGTTTTGCCAGTGTCTGTCTGGCCTATATACATACATATATATGTATATATGAATATGTGTACACACATACACGTGTATACATATAGACACCAACACTGACCGTGTCAAGTGAGACTGTTTACTTGAGGACTGTTGGGAAAGGTGGACATGTGCATGTGGTCTTTAAATACCCTCTCGGCCATATAAGAATGGTCCTTGGGCTTAGAGCAGTTGCTTACCAAGAGGTAGGAAACCCACACAACCTATACTGGGCTTATCGTTTTGTGTGGCAATGTTTTTACCTTTTCCTAGTCAACATGCTCTCTTTATCCTGCTTATGCATGTGCATAATATGACACCTGACCAACCCTCACAGGGGAGAAAATGGGGCTCGTTACCTATCGCACGAGAGGCATTTGTGCAGAGCATCACGTTGCATGGGGCTAGAGGGAACCTGTGGGTCATGGGGGACCAGTGCCCACTATTGAAGCTGATCTTGTTCTACCTCTTTTCTACATGAGTAAAGAATTTCATCTAGTGCCTGTGTGGGTCATATCTTTCTGGTGACCCTGAGCCATGTAGTTGGTTAAGTACTGTTTGTGGTGCACTGAGACTCTTCCCCTTAAGGTGATAACATTTGTAACTTGCCTGGAAAATATTCACTTCCCTGTTCTTAAGGACAGACATTTCCATTCTAATTTTACTTGTCAATATCAATAGAAATTTCACTTTCCCAAGAAAGCCAGATATTCTCAATTATTAGGACAAAGTATACTATAATGGATTACATTTGCAGTATCCATTTTCTTCAACTCTATTTTATTTATATTTCATTAGCAGTTAATAGTATCATTATAATTTCTAGGATAAAACTCAAACAAAACCCCCCTGAACAATAAAGAACAGCAGTATTACCAATGAAATAAATATGGTACCCCTACACACACATACACACACAAGGTTTCTTCGAGAAAATGTTGTCTCTAAATATAATTTTTAAAATGGTACCAGACAACAACAACAAAAAATACTGCTTAACTTCTTTGACACTAAATAACAGTCCCCCCCAAAAAACACAAACAAACATAAAAACAAGTGAAGCAAGTGATACTTCCAGTCTTCAGTTTATATGTATGCTACTAACTGATGCATGCAACTGTTTTTTGCCAAATAAGGAAGGTTTCTTTGTTTTGTTTTGTTTTGCTTTGTTTTGTTTTGTTTGGGGTGGGTAGGGAGAGGGGCAGAAGGAGAGAAAGAGAGAACCTTAAGTAGGCTCCGTGCTCTGTGTGGAGCCAGATGTGGGATGGGATCCCATGACCCTGGGATCATGACCTGAGCTGAAATCAAGAGTCAGACACTCAACCAACTGAGCCACCCAGGCATCCAGGAAAGTTTGTGTGTGTGTTTCTCTTTTTTGTTTTGTTTTGTTTATAAACAAAACAAACATATTTTATATATCAGAAAACATGCTAGCCATACCGATAACCAAATAAGAACCAAAGGTTGTTTTGATTTTACCATTCCCATGAAGGCTTCAGAATTTCTATACATACTTGCTTTGGGGTAGGAGTTTATATCTCTGTGAAATCAAACTCACTACAATACATAATCTTTCTCTGAACAATTTCTATCATATTTAATCATCTCCTATATTAAAGCCCAGAAACTTTTGAGGGAGTCTTTATCCTTGAAGGTTTGAAGCAGCGTCATTTCTCCTTCATTTTCCTCTTTTATATAATGTTAGAAATAACCTAAAGGAGCCCAGGTGGCTCAGTTGGTTAAGCGTCCAACTTCGGCTCAGGTCATGATTTCGTGGTTGTTGAATCCAAGCCTCACATTGGGCTCCATGCTGGCAGTTCAGAGCCTGGAGCCTGCTTCAGGTTCTGTGTCCCCCTCTTTCTCTGCCCCTCCCCCACTCATACTCTGTCTCTCTCTCTCTCTCTCTCTCTCTCTCTCTCAAAAATAAACATTGCAAAAAAATTAAGAAATAACCTAACCTTTTCTTGTTTCATTCGGATGTATGTTATAGACTGAATATTTGTGTTCCCCCAGAATTCATATGTTGCAATCTTATCCTTTGACGTGATACTATTAGGAGTTGGGAATCTTAGGAGGTGATTAGCATTAGATCAGGTCATAAGGATGGAATCCTTATGAATGGGATTAGTACTCTTATAAAAGACATAAGAGGGGCGCCTGGGTGGCGCAGTCGGTTAAGCGTCCGACTTCAGCCAGGTCACGATCTCGCGGTCCGTGAGTTCGAGCCCCGCGTCGGGCTCTGGGCTGATGGCTCGGAGCCTGGAGCCTGTTTCCGATTCTGTGTCTCCCTCTCTCTCTGCCCCTCCCCCGTTCATGCTCTGTCTCTCTCTGTCCCAAAAATAAATAAAAAACGTTGAAAAAAAAATTAAAAAAAAAAAAAAAAGACATAAGAGAGATTGCTTCCTCAATCTATTCTCTACCATGTGAGGATACAATTGGAACTCTGCAGCTTGGAAGAAGACTCTTAACAGAACTCAACCATGCTGGCACCCTTTTCTTAGATTTCCATTATCCAGAACTGTGAGAAATAAATTTCTGTTGTTTATAAGCCACCCAGTCTATGATACTTTGTTACAGCAGTCTAAACAGGCTAAGACAGTGGATACCTGTTTTAAACTTGGGCCTAGCCCATTGTGAACAGATATTTATCTGCTTTTGGGTTTCAGGTACTTCTCTCACTCTTCAAGAACTTATCCTCAAGTTATTTTAGATCAAATTTTATAGGTATTTCCTAGTGCAAACTGAGGCACTGTTTTGCTCTCATACTATTCCCCTTTCACAAAGCCTATTTGCTTTTCTTCGGTCATCTTATTTGCCTCTACAGAACAGAGCTTTTGTTGGAGTATATTCATAAAGCCAAATCCATACAACTACATTTCCCATGTGTATGTGTTCAGTATAATTATTTTTTCTTCGAAGACCTGCTCTTTTGGCTCTTTGGAACAAACTTGATGCTTTTCAGTGGATTATTATAGCATTAAACTCGCAGGGAGAATAAGCCCTTAGGAATAGGATTCTCTAGTTCTCCTTCTCAGGGTTACTCCTTATCAAATTATAACTCCCCAACTACACTTCTATTATGTGTAGTTTAATTTACTAAAACGGTAAAAAATTATAGAAGGAAAAGTTGGATTATTTTGAGTCTTTTCTGGATTCATGGGTTTCTCATTGCTGCTATAACAAATTACAAATTTAGTGGCTTAAAACAATGAAAATGTGTTATATAACAGTTCTGGAGGCCATAAGTTCTGAGACGAATGTTTCAGAAGGGCTGAATTCCTTCTGCAGTTTAGAGGAGAATCTGTTCTTTCCTTTTTCTAACGTTTAGAGGTCACGTGTCTTCCGTGTTTCAGCGGTGCCCTTTCGCTTTGACCTCTGCTTCATCGTGTCTCCATTTCTGACTGATCCATCTGGTTCCCTTTTATAAAGAGCCTTGTGATTACATTGGGTCCACCTGGATAACCCAGGATAATCTCTCCCTATCAAGATCCTTATTTTAACCACATCTGCAGACTCCCTTTTGCCACATAAGTTGATATTTTTAGGTTCTGTGGGTTACAATGTAGATATCTTTGGAAGCTGCTATAGTCTGGATGTATGTATCTCTCCAAAACCTATATGCTGAAATCCTAATGCCCATGTTGATGGTATTAGGAGGTTGCCTTGGATAGGTGCTTAGGTCACTAGGATGGGACCCTCATGAATAGGACATCTTTATGAAAGAGGCCCTAGAGAGCCTATTTGCCTTTTCTACCATATCAAGCTACAGAGGGAAGTAGGCAGTCTGCAGCCTGGAAGAAAACCCAACCATGTTGGCACACTGATCTTGGATTTTCAGCTTCCAGAACTGTGAGAAAGAAATTTTTGTTGTTTATAGGTACCTCGTCTGTGGTATTTTGTTATAACAGCCTGAATGGACAGAGAATGAGACCATTATTCTGTCTACAACACTGGGAAACACTGATTTTGTACTATTAGTTGTCAGGGTAGACATGTTGAAAGGTAGTTGGTAAAAATAAACAAAAAGCTGGAGTTTATTAGTGAGATAAAGATTGGAGTTATTAATATGGAAAGTGTAAGTACATAGGTGATATTTACAGTTGCAGTGTTGAGACATGATTACCTGATAAATGCTGGATAGCAAACTGGCTAAGAGTATCTTTGCTTAATCCGATGGTCCTGAGGTTCAAATCCCAGTGTGGGCACTTATTACCTGTATAATTTTCTTATGATTCATTTTCTGTATCTATAAAAGTAAATGAATATCACCCATCTTACAGTGTTCTGATTTGAATTAAAACAAAATACAAGTGCTAAGTAAGAGATTTTATTACAAGAAGAAATTGTAGCTAAATTTGGGATTTCTAAAATTTAATCAGAGAGGGTAAGAACATGTAGAAACAGCAAAGAATGAAATTAGAGGAAAAGTAGAAGAGTAGTGTCCTGGCACAGTAGACCAGAAAATGTTTCAATACGGAAAGACGGAAAACTGGTGTCAAATGTTGCTTTGAGAGTTCATCTTACTTTGTTACATGGAGATCCCTTTTAGGACAGGTTTCAGTATCAAGTTGGAAGCAAAAAATGATTGAAGTGGGCTATAGGGAAAATAGGAGGAAAAGAAATAGAGGAGAATATAGAACACTTCCATGAAGAGTTTTTCTTTAGTCAGAGCAAAGGAATGGAGAAGTAGCTACCAGAGATTTCTAACTCTTAAATAGATTAAGTTTGTTTGCTTTTTTAATATGGGATACATTAGAAAACATATGTATGCTGCTTGGAATAGTCTAGTAAAGATAATTGATGATGCAGGAAGGAAAGTGGATGACTCAAAGGCAAAGTCCATGAGGAAGCAAGTGAGTTCTGTGACCAAATGGAAGCACTGGCCATAGGAACACATATATATGGTTTTCATTGTCACTGGAGGGAAGACAAAGTATAGATATCTCGATTCATGCGGTTTGGTAGAAAAAATAGTGGGGTATGTAGAAGATCTTGTTTTATAGTTTCATTCCAAAATTATACAAAAAGAGAGTGAAAAGTATGTCTGTGGATATATAGTCCAATAATGAAGCATAGCTGAAAACTCACTTGAAGTACTTTATCATCATAAATGTAGTTAAGCTATTTTGCAATGTTGACTTTTTGTTAGACAAATTCAGATTCAGAGTTCAGGTATAGAGTGGGCAGAAAATGGAGGCTTGCCATGGTTGGTATATTTAATGTAATAAAAGTGGAAAGAGAAGACAAAGGGATTAAAATGGCTGCAAGAGTGCAAGAGAACAATTATAATGATGTGCATTGGACTGTAAGATGAGTACAGAGGGAAATGATACAAGATGAACAGTGGGTGGTAAAAAAAAAAAGTGGTAAGGTCAAGGGTTTAAAAGTTCTTCTTTGACCTTTCTGGTCATCCATTATCATCATCCTTGCTGGATATCCAGTCTTTTTTTTTTTTTTTTTTTTTAGCTTTATAATCCTACATGTTTGATCCTTATCCACTGCTTCTTTCTCTTCAAACTCATCTTGGTAGTCCTTTGCACTGAACTTATTTTAACTCCCAAAGATATATCTCCAGTGTTCCTCCTTGATAGTGAGACA
Source organism: Panthera uncia (assembly GCF_023721935.1). NCBI lineage: Eukaryota > Metazoa > Chordata > Mammalia > Carnivora > Felidae > Panthera > Panthera uncia. The sequence continues at coordinate 29,461,553 of NW_026057580.1, read as the reverse complement.
TATATACACAAATGTTTCTGCACAGACCAGTTTGAAAAGCCCAGAATCCAGAGTGCCTGGGTGGCTCAGTCGGTTGGGCATCTGACTTCGGCTCAGGTCATGATCTCATAGCTTGTGAGTTTGAGCCCCGCATCGGGCTCAGTGCTGGCAGCTTGGAGGCTGGAGCCTGCTTCGGATTCTGTGTCTCCCTCTCTCTCTCTGCCCCTCCCTCACTCTCTCAAAAAATAAATAAACATGAAAAAAAGCCCAGAATCCATAATTTTCTTAACTTGTCATTATATATTATGTAACTCTGTTGGTAGTATAGCTATATAGTAACATAAACCAGAAATGTTAAGGATACCCATGAGATTTTGTATCCTTTTCCCAAGTATCTAATGCCTAATATATTCTGGCAGAAGTGTTTTCTGAATATTTATTTTAATGTTTAATTTTTTCACTCTATTCCTATTTTCACAGTTCTTGTTCATATCTGATAAAATCCCTTCCAGAACATTTAAATTACTATTTTACTACACTATAAAAAGTTCAACAAAGTTGCCATAAAGACAGTAAAGCTAAGTTCTTTAACAGGGAAGTCAGTGCTTCTATAACCTGGCCCCTATTTCTCTCTCACTGCACATTTCTTACAATTTCTGCTCCAATGATACTGAACTATATGCAGTTCATTCACACACCATTTTTCATCACTGCATATCTTTAGTCGTGTCTCCCAGTTCCTTTCAGAAGGGTCTCCCAAAATTCTTTTACTTGGCTAACTTTCATTCTTCATTACTCAACTCAAGTAACACTCCCTTAGAAAGCCTTTCCTGAATGCCCAGATAATGATAAAGGCTCTACCTCACGTAGAAATTTCTGTTTATGTAATCCCACCCCTTCTAGTAGTGATCATACCTTTCTAGCAAAACTGTCATTTCTATTGTCATTATCAGTGGATAGCATAGAACCTGATATGTATGAACTAAAAATCACGCTGTCAGCTATGACTATTCTTCTCGAATATTTCTATAAATAGACCTGTACACTATCAGCAAGCAATTATATTATTTCTGGTTGTGGTAATAGTTAATATTTCCTGAATATCTATTATATGACAGACACTTAGTTCTAAGTTTTTCACTTGAGTCATCCTTTAAAAGTGTTTATTATTATTATTATTATTATTATTATCCTTATTATCCCTATTCTCTCAGCTTAAAGAATTAGGGCACAGAGAAGTTAAAATACTTAATTATGATCACAAAGTTACTTATTCACAGAGATTGATTTTAAAACCTAAGAATCACAATATAATAGGTGTTTTGAATTTGTATCCTATTCTCATATGTCAGATTTTCACCTTCAATTTTTTGGAAAGAGATTAAAAGAATATATATTATTTTTACTTACTCAGAGGTCAAAGTCTGGTGAGTGATAGGTCTAGATATAGCGATATATATATATATATATATATATATATATATATATATATGCCTATAATGATTTTGAAAACAAATAGACCTCTAGCTCCACATACAGATAGAAGAATAGTAATCTTTAACCATCTGAATTTGAAATATGTCATACCAAATAACGAGTGTCCAGGAAGGAGCGCTGTGGCTGCAAATGGTTATTCAGGGGCCATATGCCAGCAGAGTCAGCAATCCAATAATGTTCTTACATTTTATTGTTAAATGCAATGTGTTATCTCGCATAAGCTGTTTTAAGATCTGCATGAGGAGAAATCAGTACAATAGAATCTGAGGGTGAAAGGTTCAGTGACAAAAAAAGAGGAAGGATTAGCTGGTCCAAGGGAATTTAAAAGGGGGCCTGAAAGGACCCTTCCATAGAAGGCCAGGCCTACATTATACGTTGGCACATGTGGGAATGCTCATTGCAATACCCCCAAATCCAGTATAATCTTTTCATTATGAAAGTTATTATGGTTTTAAATCAATTTTATATGGGGATTCCTTGTGAGCTTCCAGGAAAATTGGCCCATTCGAACTCAATTTCCTTTAAGGGAAAAAAAAAATGACTTTCCCTTCTTTGAACAGACATCTCCTACTACCTGATATACATACTTCAAATTCCTGGGGGCCAAAAGCAAGATATAGAGGTCAAATAATTCGTATTCAGTTTAGAGTTTAAAAAATTTTTTTAAAAGGTCAGACTCTAATATGTGTCAAGGAAACCTTATGTTCATTCAAAGAGCATTTTATTGTAGTTACAGAATCTAATACTGTCCATGAGTCCTGTCCCTAAGCATAAGCCTGCAAAATTACCTGCTGATAGAGCCATAGAGCTCTAAAATCAGGGAGACTAAGCATGCTTTGGAGAGAGTTGAAAAGCCATTATCACTTCATGTGACAGCTTTCAAGCTAAAAATCCCCAATGTAGTAGACTTGGGGAAGTGATATTGGCATCATAACATGAAGTGTCAGAGCCCATTCCATTCAACTTCTAAGGCTGTTTCTTTCATCTACCCTACATAGTATAATGAAGATCAAAGAACCAGAGAAATCCTTCCCAGAGATTTTTGGAACTTGGAGTTTGAGGGAAGTCTCCTTTAGTTCATTCAGGCTGACTCAGGGAAATATGAAGCCCATGAGTTCTGAATACTCATTTTTTTTTCATGTAAAAAATGTGTATTCTCAATTTGTTCCTTAATTCAAAGTTTAATAAAATACTGGATAGAGTGAGATAATTGTGTGTGTGTGTGTGTGTGTGTGTGTGTGTGAGATATTTGGCTTCTTAAGGCAGTGCTTATAGTTACACTTTTTAACTAGTGAGTGTGGGAACAGTAGAAGCCTGCAGTAGCAGAAGCCTGCAGTGGCCCTCTTCCGCCATATCAAGTCCTAGTCCTTCACTTCTCCACAGCAAGGGATAACATAGAAAGTAATTATGAATGTCTGTTTAACTCCACTGCTTTGTTGCTTAGCACAACATCCTTTGCATGTTTTTTTAAATATTATATATCACATGACAGATGTGTTCTTAAAACTTTCCCTACATAGTGTATATGCTTCAACTTTTATTTATTCACTCATTAAATACTTATTGAATATCACCTATATCATAAATTGTAATACTGGGGGCTTTATCATGAGTGCTCCTCCTATGTAGCCAAATGTAGTTGTTCCCAGGCACCTTTTGGATCAAATGACAACACTGATAATGACAGCAATGGTGAAGAGCATACAGAAGCACCAAATAACACAGTAAGTTCTTTGGCATGTAATTGTATGTACTTCTGTCAATCGTAGTTATATATAATAGTAGTACTAATTCAAGCACACTGAGCCTTGCAGAGGTTAAGTATGCTGACAAAGTCATAAAGCTCATTAGCCACAGAGTTAAAATCCAAATTCAAGCTTTTTGACTTCAGAGCTAAACCTTTAACTCCTGTGAAACCACCTCTGTAAATTCAAACTCCTTACATATCCTGTAAATATATCTGTTTCACTTGATCCCATTATGTTTATCTCACTTTTCTCCCACCCATGTGCTAATGACATTCACTCACTTTTTTGAAATACAAATTCTGTCACTTTCTATGCTTAGAATCATTGACTTCCTTCTTCTTTTTGTTTTTCCCTTTCTTAAATCTTATCTCTTCCAAGAAGCTTTAAATTTTTCAAGTATGATTGTATAGCAAGAGAGTTAAAGAAAGGGGGGAAAACCCTATAAATTTGCCATTCAAACTCAGAGCTAAGGAGCCAATCAGGAGATAGTGGTAAGAAGATGGGCTTCTATCAGGGGGTGTACTAACCCTGACCGGATCCTCTCTTCTCAGAGCTCACCCAGCTTTATATCACTGGGAAACAAAGGCAAGAATATATATTGGCTTTCTGTCCATTTCTCAGGACTAAAAGTAGAAGGAAAACAGAAGAATCTACCAAACAGCTGTTGTGCTATATTAGGAAACTATGTGCCTTGAATTAATTTTCAGGAAGGTTTTGGTCAAAAAGGATTTCTGTAAGGTCAAGGGTACAAAAGGGATGAAAGCAGTGGCTCTTTCACTGTCAAAGGATGGGGAGGCAATGGAATGTTAAAGCAGCAGAGAAATTGGATATAAGTCGTGCTCCTTCAGGACAGCTGTGCAGGTGCACAGTGCAGACAGCAATAGTGAATCAGTAGTCCTAGTGAAAACAACAGCCCTGGAGAAGCATTTGCTTGGTGGCAGTGCTGTCTCTGAAATGTGGCATTCATCCTTGGTAATGGCAATGCCAGAGGTAGGAAGCCTTCTGCTACTTTGGAGCTGCTGCATTGCACTTAAACTCCCTAGAAACTAAGAGACCAGGGGGCTGTGAAGGATTCTGAATTTACTTCCTTTACCCCCTTTATTGGAAGTAGAGTTTGAACTAGACTAGGTCTAGCTGATACTATAGTAGAGTAGAAAAGTGTTGCCATCTGCTACCTTAACTTTTCCTTCAGCCTATTGTAACCTGATAGAAAAAAGAAAAAAGCCTATTACTGCTGTTGATTACATTTGTATGTATTTTGAATTTATTTTTGTATTAAGTTATGTATATTTCATAAATTTTGTTGGAATCATAACTGTACTTCATTTATTTACTCAAGTCCTACTATGCTAAGAAACAGGTACATATTGGTGATATGTTCCCTTTCTTTATTGAGCTTAAAGTCTAGAGAAGAATCAGAAAGTAAATAAACAGACAAACAAATGTAGAATTACAAATTGTGAGAAGATGAATGTAGGAAATAAATACAAGAAGGGGGAGTAGTGGTGATGGAAGAAGGTAAGGAGGTACTTGAAGAAGGAGTAGGGAAGTGATATTTAGGCTAAGATCTGAAGGAGAAGGGCCCTCAAGCAATGTAAGGGAAGAATGGTGGTTTCAGGGCTTCTAGGCAGAAGAACTAGATTAAGTAAAGGACCTAAGGCAGGAAAGGACTTAGTTTATTTGAGTACAGTAAGGCTTCTGGTGGGACTAAAGCATACTAGACAGAAAGGGGAGCCAAAAGAGATGAAGAGGGAAATGTAGGCAGGGTCTAGATCATGTGGAGTCTTGTAGGCCAAGATGAAGTTGTTAGATTCACTTGGGGTAGTAGTTAAGCACACAGACTGAAACCAGAATTTGTGAATAGGATCTAGCTCTTAGCAGTTAGTAGCTGTGTGGCTTTGGTGAAGTTACTTTTCTGTACTTCAGATTTTTTACCTATAAATGTGGGGATGGTAACAGAACCTACTTCGTAGAGTTGTTGTGAGGAATATTAGAGTTAAAAAATGCAAAGTACTTAGACTAGTGTCTAGCTGTGTGTGTGCGTGTGTGTGTGTGTGTGTGTGTGTGTATAGTATGAGAGAGAGAGAGAGAGAAGAGAAAGAGACTTTTAATCAGAGAGGTGGTATAATCAGAATTGTGTTTAAAAGATATAACCCTGCCTGTTGCATGGAGGATAGGTAAGAAAATGAAGAATTGAAATGGAGACAATAAAAAAAAAATGTGATTGTATGGTCTCAATAAGAGGTTTGACATTAGATATTATTCACTGACTCTGCAATATATTCTACTTTGTACTCTCCCTTTTTCTCTTAGTCTTCTCCCTTTGAATATTTTTAACTTGCTTGAATATTTAGTGTGAAGGTTGTATGTCATAGTAATAATATAATCACAAAAAGTATTTTGAATAGCTTTATCTCTAGAAGAATAACTGTAAAGACTAGTATTTATGTCACTAAACTGAAAAATTGAGAATAAAATTGTTCCTAATTATTTCATTTATTTAGCAACATTTATTGAACACTAGTTATATGTCAGACATTCTTCTAGATGTTTAGAATATAGAACAAAAGTCTGCCTTATGAAATTTACATTATTTTTGGTAAGGCAAAATAGTGACCTGACACAGTTGAAAATTCTATATCAGAGAGATAGTTGCTCAAAATGTAAAATAAATATTTTAAATATTAGATATTTTATTTAGTGTATTAACATTTCCCTTGGCTTGACTAAACTTTAGATGGGCTTCTTCCTGACTCTGGGCCCTGACCTCTCTTTTCTTACAACATTTTCTTTAGAAAATTTGCCATCTTAAATTCTTTACCTGCCCGTTTTAGATGTAAATATTTATAAGATTCTTTTGCCAGTTATTTGACCCAGGAGCCACGGATCTAGGAACCATCCCTTTGAAATGTAATCATCAAGGAAGATTAAGTCCCCATCTCCCATTCAGAATAGGAGGGTAGTAGCCTAATTTGTGGTGGGTATCAATTAGCAAACACATATGGCCTCATCACAGAGAAAATATTTGCAAACTTATTAATAACTCAGTGTGCTCCATATACCCACTGACCAACCTCCCCACTAACATCCTCCAGTACTCTACCACTAGCTCTCAGCACTTAAAACCTTCCTGTTCTGTTGTTTGTTTGTTTGTTTGTTTCAGCAGAGTTGAGTTTAGATAGTGTTCTGGTCTCTCTTTTATATTGCTACAGTCTTAGTAAAGTTTTCCTAACCAGTTGAAATTGGTGTGATGCAATTTTTGCTTTGATATAACTACATAAAACTGTAGCACAATTTACAAATGATTAAGGAAATGCAATTTTATTGAAGACTTTAATATACTTACCTAAAGAAGGGGGCAAAGTAAATGTATGAGTGAGTATAGGTCTGTGAGTGTGTAAAACAAGTTAAAAACAATATAAATAGGAGCAACATCTGAAATTTATGGAGAAAAAGTAAGAATTCAGGAATCTGTGTTGTCTAAAATAAGATGAGACAATTTCCAAGAATGATTCAAAACTAGAGAATATCTGACAAAAAAATAAAAACGAAGAAAAATTGTTCTAAAAAGAGAAGGATCTTGACAGTTGACTGTATATATGCTGCTTATGAAGAAAAAATTAAAAAAAAAACCTCTCTCTAGATGTCAAAGTACACCAAAGAATACTGGAAGTGTGCTATATAAATTATGCTAGTCTGTGAATCAAGTATCTCTAAGTGACGGGAGTAATTTTGAATCAATGCATTTGTCCAACAAGTGGCCAATAGGGAAATTTAATTGTGAAATTCATGCTTATTATCTTCACTTAAAATGAATTCTATCAACTAGTTTGAGCCAAATTACCATATATATTAGACCCTATTCACACAGTAGACAAAAAGTACATTAATTTGTGCTTTGAAAGAGACTTTCTGGATCTAACTTTTTAAGCCCACGAAAGAAAAAAAATGCACATCCATAACTCATACCCTGAGTGATAATGAGGAAGTAAATTTCAATGTTTCACAAAAAAGAATACAAACCTTGGAATAGTACCCATCGTCTTGCACACCCAGGCAGTTGAGATTCAGTTGACATTAGCTAAAAAAACAAAAATCAGAGTCAGGAGCCAAGGTTTCCTCCTTCTGAGTTAACTGAGATGATTTGGCAGCTGACATCAGTGATTTAATATCTAACAGATATTTCTGCAGTTGCAATGATTTATCTCACATATCACTGAAGAGTGAAAAATAAATATACACTTTATCTGCATGACAGTGATAACCATAATTCAATTTCTGCATCTATGATGAGAGTAGAAAGAACTGGTGAAAACTAAAATTAGCCATTTATGTAGGCTATTGTGCCTCTAAATATGGTATGTTCATTTAACTGGCTCTTTTCTGAGAACTTCTTTAAGTTGTAATGGAAAATTTTTGTTCAAATGTTTGCACCTTAAATAGTTTGTGCCACGGTGTTTAAATAAAATTTAAACATGCACTAAAATCAGATTGGGTACCTATTAAAGGAAAGAAAGCATCCATGAAATAATAAAGAAATCATGGAAGTACATTAAAAAAATAAGTTTTAACAGATCTTCTCTTGATCAGGTAAAACTAAACACAAAAGATATTTATGGATGGGAAAAGTAGAACTTAGTGCTCTTGCGACTGTTCAATCTCTAAAGGTTGGTTATCTTGCTAGATTTTGTCAATTTATAGCATACTTAATTTAAAATAAAATGTGCTACTAAGAAGCCCAATCATAAAGATCCCCCTTGTACATTGTCTATAGTACTTTTTTAAACTTTCAAAACTTCTTGAAATATTAAGCTATAACCACATATTACATTATGTTAAAAGAACTGATTTCCTAGGTTCAATTAGTTGTATACAAACTAAGCACTGATAATCTGAAGCTAATAATGAAAGTTTTCATCCAGAGAGGAAGGGTAGATTTAGAGTATGGAAAATTGCTGTGGATACATGTGCCTCAGGAGGGGACTGGACATCAAGGAGTAACCTAAAGGTAGGTGGCACTAGGATAGCAAGGGGGCAGTGGTTTCGGAAGAGTGAAATGACTCACGAAGGGAAATGAAGGTGGGGTTCACAAAGAAACTTGAGTAACTAAAAAAGCTTAATCATTTTCCTGATTATTATCTAGTTAATGATTTTTTATTTTTTTTCAGTTTTTTAAAAATTTACATCCAAGTTACTTAGCATATGGTACAATAATGATTTCAGGAGTAGAATCCAGTGATTCATCCCCTTCATGTAACACCCAGTGCTATTCCCAATAAGTGTCCTCCTTAATGCCTCTTACCCATTTAGCCCATCCCCACCCACAATCCCTCCAGCATTCCTGTTTGTTCTCTATATTTAAGAGTCTCTTATGTTTTGTCCCCGTCCATGTTTTTATATTATTTTTGCTTCCCTTCCCTTATGTTCATCTGTTTTGTATCTTAAATTCCACATGAGTGAAGTCATAGGATATTTGTCTTTCTCTGACTAATTTTGCTTAGCATAATACACTCTACTTCAATCCATGTTGTTGCAGATGACAAGATTTCATTTTTTTTGATTGCCAAGTAATACTCCATTGTGTGTGTGTGTGTGTGTATGTGTATATATATATGTAGGTATATATGTATACTTACACACACATATACAAGTACCCATACATATATCTATATATACACACATGTATATGTATGGATATAGATATAGATATAGATATAGATATAGATATAGATAGATAGATATACACATACATACAACATCTTCTTTATCTGTTCATCTGTCAAGGGACATTTGGGCTCTCTCCATGCTTTGGCTATTGTCAATAGCACTGCTATAAACATTAAGGTGCATGTGCCACTTCTAAACAACACACCTGTATTTTTTGGATAAATACTTACTAGTACAATTACTGGGTTGTAGGGTAGTTCTATTTTTAATTTTTTGAGGAACCTCCATAATGATTTCCAGAGTGGCTGCACCAGCTTGAATTCCCACCAGCAGTGCAAAAGAGATCCTCTTTCTCCACATCTTTGCCAACATCTGTCGTTGCCTGAGTTATTCATTTTAGCCATTCTAACAGGTGTGAGGTGGTATCTCATTGTGGCTTTGGTTTGTATTTCCCTATGATGAGTGATGTTAAGCCTTTTTTCATGTGTCAATTCGTCATCTGGATGTCTTCTTTGGAAAAGTATCTATGCAAGTCTTTTGCCTATTTGGTCACTGGATTATTCGTTTTTTGGGTGTTTGATAAGTTTTTTATAGATTTTGAATACTAACCTTTTATCTGATATGCCATTTGCAAATATTTTCTCCCATTCTGTCATTTGCCTTTTAGTTTTTCTGATTATTTCCCTTGATGTGCAGCTTTTTATCTTGACGAGGTCCCAATAGTACATTTTTGCTTTCGTTTCCCATGCCTCTGGTGACATGTTGAGTAAGTTGCTGTGGCTGAGGTCAAAGAAGTTTTTGCCTGCTTTCTCCTCTAGGATTTTGTTGGGTTTTTTTTGTCTCACATTTAGTTCTTTCATCCATTTTGAGTTTATTTTTGTGTATGGTGTAAGAAAGTGGTCCAGGTTCATTCTTCTGCATGTCACTGTCCAATTTTCCCAACACCATTTGCTGAAGAGACTCCCTTTATGCCATTGGATATTCTCTCCTATTGTCAAGTATTAGTTGGCCATATGTTTATGAGTTCATTTATGGGTTCTCTATTCTTTTCCATTAATCTATATGTCTGTTTTTGTGCCAATACCATACTGTCTTGATGATTACAGCTTTGTAATACATCTTGAAGTCTGGAATTGTGATGCCTCTAGCTTTGGCTTTCTTTTTCAGGATTGCTTTGGCTATTCAGGGTCTTTTCTGGTTCCATACAAAATTTAGGATTGTTTGTTCTAGCTCTATGAAAAATGCAGGTGTCATTTTGATAGGGATTACATTGAATATGTAGATTGATTTGGGGAATATTGGCATTTTAACAATATTCTTTCTTCCAATCCATGAGCATGGAATGTTTTTTTTTTCCCTTTTGTGTGTGTGTGTGCCTTCTTCAATTTCTTTCAACAACTTTCTGTAGTTTTTAGTGTATAGATTTTTCACCTCTTTGGTTAGGTTTATTCCTAGGTATTTTATGGTTTTTTTGGTGCAATTGTAAATGGGATCAATTCCTTGATTTCTCTTTTTGCTGCTTTATTATTGGTGTATATAAATACAGCTGATTTCTGTGCATTAATTTTATATCCTGAGGCTTTGCTGAATTCATGGATCAGTTCTAGATTTTTGGTGGAATCTTTTGGGTTTTCCATATAGAGTATCATGTCGTCTGTGAAGAGTAAAAGTTTGACTTCTCCTTGCCAGTTTAGATGCCTTTTATTTCTTTTTGTTGTATGATTGCTGAGGCTGGCAATACTATATTGAATAACAGTGGTGAAAGTGGACATCCCTGTGATGTTCCTGACATTAGGAGGGAAGCTCTAAATTTTTCCCAATTGAGGATGATACTAGCAGTGGGCCTTTCATATATCTTTTATGATCTTGAGGTATGATCCTTCTATCCCTATGTTCTTGAGGGTGTTTATCAAGAAAGGATGCTGTATTTTATCAAATGCTTCCTCTGCATCTATTGAGAGGATCATGTGGTTCTTATTCTTTTATTAAAGTAATGTATCACATAGATTGATTTATGGATATTGAGCTAGCCCTGCATCCCAGGTATAAATCCTCCTTAATTGTAGTGAATACTTCTTTTAACGTATTGTTGGATTTTATTTGCTAGTATCTTGTTGAGCATTTTTGCATCATGTTCATCAGGGAAATTGGTCTATAGTTCTCCTTTTTAGTGGGATCTTCATCTGGTTTTGGATTCAAGGTAATATTGGCCTCATAAAATGAGTTTGGAAGTTTTCCTTCCATTTCTATTTTTTTGGAACAGCTTCAAAAGAATAGGTGTTAACTCTTCTTTAATGTTTGGTAAATTCCCCTGGAAAGCCATCTGGCCCTGGAATCTTATTTTTCTGGGAGTTTTTTGATTACTAATTCAATTTGTCACTGGTTATGGGTCTGTTCAAATTTTCTATTTCTTCCTGTTTCAGTTTGGTAGTTTGTATGTTTCTAGGAATTTGTCCATTTCTTCCAGATTGCACAATTTATTGGCATATAATTGCTCCTAATATTCTCTTTTTTTTGTTTATATTTCTACAGTGTTGGTTGTGATCTCTCCTCTTTCATTCTCTTAATTTTTTTTT
>NW_026057580.1:29433573-29449986 GCF_023721935.1 Panthera uncia | reverse complement strand
TTTTTTTTTTTTTTTTCCATCCCCTCCCCCATGGGTTTCTGTTATGTTTCTCAGGATCCACATAAGAGTGAAACCATATGGTATCTGTCTTTCTCTGTATGGCTTATTTCACTTAGCATCACACTCTCCAGTTCCATCCATGTTGCTACAAAAGGCCATATTTCATTTTTTCTCATTGCCACGTAGTAGTCCATTGTGTATATAAACCACAATTTCTTTATCCATTCATCAGTTGATGGACATTTAGGCTCTTTCCATAATTTGGCTATTGTTGAGAGTGCTGCTATAAACATTGGGGTACAAGTTCCCCTTTGCATCAGTACTCCTGTATCCCTTGGATAAATTCCTAGCGGTGCTATTGCTGGGTCATAGGGTAGGTCTATTTTTAATTTTCTGAGGAACCTCCACACTGCTTTCCAGAGCGGCTGCACCAATTTGCATTCCCACCAACAGTGCAAGAGGGTTCCTGTTTCTCCACATCCTCTCCAGCATCTATAGTCTCCTGATTTCTTCATTTTGGCCACTCTGACTGGCGTGAGGTGATATCTGAGTGTGGTTTTGATTTGTATTTCCCTGATAAGGAGCGACGTTGAACATCTTTTCATGTGCCTGTTGGCCATCCGGATGTCTTCTTTAGAGAAGTGTCTATTCATGTTTTCTGCCCATTTCTTCACTGGGTTATTTGTTTTTCGGGTGTGGAGTTTGATGAGCTCTTTATAGATTTTGGATACTAGCCCTTTGTCCGATGTGTCATTTGCAAATATCTTTTCCCATTCTGTTGGTTGCCTTTTCGTTTTGTTGGTTGTTTCCTTTGCTGTGCAGAAGCTTTTTATCTTCATAAGATCCCAGTAATTCACTTTTGCTTTTAATTCCCTTGCCTTTGAGGATGTGTCGAGTAAGAGATTGCTACGGCTGAGGTCAGAGAGGTCTTTTCCTGCTTTCTCCTCTAAGGTTTTGATGGTTTCCTGTCTCACATTCAGGTCCTTTATCCATTTTGAGTTTATTTTTGTGAATGGTGTGAGAAAGTGGTCTAGTTTCAACCTTCTGCATGTTGCTGTCCAGTTCTCCCAGCACCATTTGTTAAAGAGACTGTCTTTTTTCCATTAGATGTTCTTTCCTACTTTGTCAAAGATGAGTTGGCCATACGTTTGTGGGTCTAGTTCTGGGGTTTCTATTCTATTCCATTGGTCTATGTGTCTGTTTTTATGCCAACACCATGCTGTCTTGATGATTACAGCTTTGTAGTAAAGGCTAAAGTCTGGGATTGTGATGCCTCCTGCTTTGGTGTTCTTCTTCAAAATTACTTTGGCTATTCGGGGCCTTTTGTGGTTCCATATGAATTTCAGGATTGCTTGTTCTAGTTTCGAGAAGAATGCTGGTGCAATTTTGATTGGGATTGCATTGAATGTGTAGATAGCTTTGGGTAGTATTGACATTTTGACAATATTTATTCTTCCAATCCATGAGCAGGGAATGTCTTTCCATTTCTTTATATCTTCTTCAATTACCTGCATAAGCTTTCTATAGTTTTCAGCATACAGATCTTTTACATCTTTGGTTAGATTTGTTCCTAGGTATTTTATGCTTCTTGGTGCAATTGTGAATGGGATCAGTTTCTTCATTTGTCTTTCTGTTGCTTCATTGTTAGTGTATAAGAATGCAATTGATTTCTGCACATTGAATTTGTATCCTGCAACTTTGCTGAATTCATGTATCAGTTCTAGCAGACTTTTGGTGGAGTCTATCAGATTTTCCATGTATAATATCATGTCATCTGCAAAAAGCGAAAGCTTGACCTCATCTTTGCCAATTTTGATGCCTTTGATTTCCTTTTGTTGTCTGATTGCTGATGCTAGAACTTCCAGCACTATATTAAACAACAGCGGTGAGAGTGGGCATCCCTGTCGTGTTCCTGATCTCAGGGAAAAAGCTCTCAGTTTTTCCCCGTTGAGGATGATGTTAGCTGTGGGCTTTTCATAAATGGCTTTTATGATCTTTAAGTATGTTCCTTCTATCCCGACTTTCTCAAGGGTTTTTATTAAGAAAGGGTGCTGGATTTTGTCAAAGGCCTTTTCTGCATCGATTGACAGGATCATATGGTTCTTCTCTTTTTTTTTGTTAATGTGATGTATCACGTTGATCGATTTGCGAATGTTGAACCAGCCCTGCATCCCAGGAATGAATCCCATTTGATCATGGTGAATAATTCTTTTTATATGCTGTTGAATTCGATTTGCTAGTATCTTATTGAGAATTTTTGCATCCATATTCATCAGAGATATTGGCCTGTAGTTCTCTTTTTTTACTGGGTCTCTGTCTGGTTTAGGAATCAAAGTAATACTGGCTTCATAGAATGAGTCTGGAAGTTTTCCTTCCCTTTCTATTTCTTGGAATAGCTTGAGGAGGATAGGTATTATCTCTGCTTTAAACGTCTGGTAGAACTCCCCTGGGAAGCCATCTGGTCCTGGACTCTTATTTGTTGGGAGATTTTTGATAACCGATTCAATTTCTTCGCTGGTTATGGGTCTGTTCAAGTTTTCTATTTCCTCCTGATTGAGTTTTGGAAGAGTGTGGGTGTTTAGGAATTTGTCCATTTCTTCCAGGTTGTCCAATTTGTTGGCATATAATTTTTCATAGTATTCCCTGATAATTGTTTGTATCTCTGAGGGATTGGTTGTAATGATTCCATTTTCATTCATGATTTTATCTATTTGGGTCATCTCCCTTTTCTTTTTGAGAAGCCTGGCTAGAGGTTTGTCAATTTTGTTTATTTTTTCAAAAAACCAACTCTTGGTTTCGTTGATCTGCTCTACCGTTTTTTTAGATTCTATATTGTTTATTTCTGCTCTGATCTTTATTATTTCTCTTCTTCTGCTGGGTTTAGGCTGCCTTTGCTGTTCTGCTTCTATTTCCTTTAGGTGTGCTGTTAGATTTTGTATTTGGGATTTTTCTTGTTTCTTGAGATAGGCCTGGATTGCAATGTATTTTCCTCTCAGGACTGCCTTCGCTGCGTCCCAAAGCATTTGGATTGTTGTATTTTCATTTTCGTTTGTTTCCATATATTTTTTAATTTCTTCTCTAATTGCCTGGTTGACCCACTCATTCGTTAGTAGGGTGTTCTTTAACCTCCACGCTTTTGGAGGTTTTCCAGACTTTTTCCTGTGGTTGATTTCAAGCTTCATAGCATTGTGGTCTGAAAGTATGCATGGTATAATTTCAATTCTTGTAAACTTATGAAGGGCTGTTTTGTGACCCAGTATATGATCTATCTTGGAGAATGTTCCATGTGCACTCGAGAAGAAAGTATATTCTGTTGCTTTGGGATGCAGAGTTCTAAATATATCTGTCAAGTCCATCTGATCCAATGTATCATTCAGGGCCCTTGTTTCTTTATTGACTGTGTGTCTAGATGATCTATCCATTTCTGTAAGTGGGGTGTTAAAGTCCCCTGCAATGACCACATTCTTATCCATAAGGTTGCTTATGTTTATGAGTAATTGTTTTATATATCTGGGGGCTCCGGTATTTGGCGCATAGACATTTATAATAGTTAGCTCTTCCTGATGGATAGATCCTGTGATTATTATATAATGCCCTTCTTCATCTCTTGTTACAGCCTTTAATTTAAAGTCTAGTTTGTCCGATATAAGTATGGCTACTCCAGCTTTCTTTTGGCTTCCAGTAGCATGATAAATAGTTCTCCATCCCCTCACTCTCAATCTAAAGGTGTCCTCAGATCTAAAATGAGTCTCTTGTAGACAGCAAATAGATGGGTCTTGTTTTTTTATCCATTCTGATACCCTATGTCTTTTAGTTGGCGCATTTAATCCATTTACATTCAGTGTTATTATAGAAAAAGGAGCCCTGTGGCAGCGGGAGGGAGTCAGATCCGCTGCCGGAGGTTTGGCTCCGCAGAAGCACAGAGTTGGGTGTTTGCGCTGCGTGAGCAAGTTCCCTGGCAGGAACTGGTTCCCTTTGGGATTTTGGCTGGGGGATGGGCAGGAGAGATGGCGCTGGCGAGCGCCTTTGTTCCCCGCCAAGCTGAGCTCTGCCGTCCGGGGGCTCAGCAGCTCTCCCTCCCTTTGTCCTCCAGCCTTCCCGCTTTCTGAGCAGAGCTGTTAACTTATGACCTCCCAGACGCTAAGTCCCGCTTGCTGTCGGAACACAGTCCATCTGGCCCCTCCGCTTTTGCCAGCCAGACTCGGGGGCTCTGCTTGGCCGGCGAGCCGTCCCTCCGCCCCGGCTCCCTCCCGCCAGTCCGTGGAGCGCGCACCGCCTCGCAGCCCTTCCTACCCTCTTCCGTGGGCCTCTCGTCTGCGCTTGGCTCCGGAGACTCCGTTCTGCTAATCCTCTGGCGGTTTTCTGGGTTCTTTAGGCAGGTGTAGGTGGAATCTAAGTGATCAGCAGGACGCGTGGTGAGCCCAGCGTCCTCCTACGCCGCCATCTTCTTGGTCTCCTCTCTTAATTTTTTTAATGCTTATTTATTTTTGAGAGAGAGACTGAGTGTGAGTGGAGAGGGGCAGAGAAAGAGAGAGACACAGAATGTGAAGCAGCCTCCGGCTCTGAGCTGTCATCACAGAGCTGAACATGGGCTCGAACTCATAAACTGCAAGATCATGACCTGAGCTCAAGTCAGACGCTCCACTGACTGAACCACCCAGGTGCCCCTGTCCTCTTTCATTCTTGATTTTATTTATTCTGGTCCTTTCCTTTTTTTTCTTGATCAGATTGGCTAGGGGTTATCAACTTTGTTAATTCTTTCAAAGAACCAGTGCTCCTGGTTTCATGGATCTGTTTTTTTTTGTTTGTTTGGTTTTATTTTTTGTTTGTTTTTATTTTGATAGCATTGATTTTGGTCTGATCTCTATTATTCCTTTCTTCTCCTGGATTGGGACTTTACTTGCTTTCTTTTTCCAACCCTTTAATGTTAAGGTTAGGTTGTGTATCAGAGATCTTTCTTCCTTCTTTAGGAAGGCCTGGGTTGCTGTATACTTCCCTCCTATGACCTCCTTTGCTGCATCCCAAATGTTTTGGCCTGTCGTGTTTTCATTTTCATTGGCTTCCATGTGCTTTTTATTTTCCTCTTTAACTTCTTGGTTAGCCCATTCATTCTTTAGTAGGATGTTCTTTAATCTCCGAGTGTTTGATGTCTTTTAAAATTTTTGTCTTGCAGTTGATTTAGAGTTTTATAGCATTGTGGTCTGAAAATATGCGCAGTATGATCTCAAACCTTTTGTATTTTTTGAGGGGTGATTTGTGTACCAGTATGTGATCTGTTCTGGAGAATGTTCCATGTGCAATTGAAAAGAAAGTGTACACTGCTACTTTAGGAGGAAATGTTCTGAATATATGTTAAGTCCATCTGGTCCAGTGTGTTATTCAAAGGCATTGTTTCCTTGTTGATTTTCTGCTTAGATGATCTGTCAATTGCTGTGAGTGGGGTGTTGAAGTCTCCTTCTATTATGGTATTATTATTAATGAGTTTATGTTTGTGATTAATTTATATATTTGCATGTTCCACATTGGGGTCATAAATGTTTATAATTGTTAGATCTTCTTGGTGGATTGACCCCTTAATTATGATATAATGCCCTTTCTCGTCTCTTGTTACAGTCTTTATTTTAAAATCTAGATTATCTGATATAAGTATGGCTACTCTGGCTTTCTTTTAGAGACCATTAGCATGATAGATGGTTCTCCCTCCCTTTACTTTCAATCTGCAGATGTCTTTAGGTCTAAAATGGGTCTCTTGTAAACAGCATATAGATGGATCTTGTTTTTTTAATCCATTCTGATACCCTATGACTTTTGATTGGAGCGTTTAGTCCATTGACATTTAGAGTACTGAAAGATAAGAATTTATTGCCATGGTGTTGCCTGTAGTTTCTGGGTGTGTTGTCTAGTCCTTTCTAGTCTTAGTTGCTTTTGGTCCTTTTTTGTTTAGTTTCATCTTTTCTCCCCTCAGAAAGTCACCCTTAAAATTACTTGCAGGGCTGGTTTGATGGTCATGAACTTCTTTAGTTTTTGTTTGTATGGGAAACTCTTTATCTCTCTTTCTATTTAAAAAATAATAATGTTTATTTATTTTTGAGAGAAAGAGTGTGAGCGGAAGGAGGGGCAGAGAGAGGGGCAGACACAGAATCTGAAGCAGGCTCCAGGTTCTGAGCTGTCAGCACAGAGTCCAACATGGATCTCGAAATCACAAACTGTGAGATCATGACCTAAGGCAAAGTTGGATGCTTTATCTACTGAGCCACACAGGTGCCTCTCTCTCCTTCTATTGTGAAGACAGCCTTGCTGGATAAAGAATTCTTGGCTGCATATTTTTTTCATTCAGCACGTTGAATATATCCTGCCACTCCTTTTGATATGCCTGGTTGATGGTCAGTTTTTGTTGAATTTACTGGGAGTTCATTGTGCTTTTTGGATTTTGATGCCTGTGTCTTTCCATAGGTTAGGAAAGTTTTCTGCTATGATTTTCTCACATAAACCTCTACCCCTATTTCTCTCTCTCTTCATCTTCTGGGATTCCTATGATTTGGGTGTTATTCCTTTTTTATAAGTCACTGAGTTCTCAAATTCTTGCATCATGATCCTTTGCCTTGGTTTTCCTCTTTTTTTCTCCTCCATGATTCTCCATAATTTTGCCCTCTCCTTTGCTGATTTGCTGCTCTGCTTCATCCATCCTTGCTGCCAGGGAATTCGTTCAAGATTGCATCTCAGTTGTAGTATTTTTAATTTCATCCTGACTAGATTTTACTTCTTTTATCTCCACAGAAAGGGATTCTATGCTTCTTTAAACCACAGCTAGTATTTTTATCATTGTTAATTTAAATTCTAGTTCAGACATCTTGCTTATATCTATGTTGATTAAGTCCCTGGCTGTCATTTCTTCCTGTTCTTTTTTTTGGTGTGAATTCCTTTGTTTTGTCATTTTTCAAGAAGAAAAAAGAAGTAATAAAATAATATAACTAAAATTAAAAAATTAAAAACAGTACAAAAAATCAAATAAAGGAAGCTAGATCTTAGGTGTGTTTTGGTCTGCTTGTTGAAAGAAGCTTGTTAGAAAAGGGGAAATAAAATTTAAAAAGGTAAGAAAACGTTTAAAAATTTTCAAAATGTATGCAATAAAGCAGAATAAAGTGAAATGAAGACAGTAAAATAGAATAAAAAAAGTTTACAAAAATAAAAAATATAGTAAAAAGGATTATAAAAAATTTTGAAAATGGAAAATAAAAATAAGTTTTTCTGTATTCAAGATAAGAAAAGCAAAAGGAAAAAATAAGGAAAAAAAAAACCTTAATAATAGACCAGTGAACAGAATGAAATCTGAATGAAATTACATCCAGTTTCCTTTAGAAGTCAAACTATGAAGCACTTTATAGTCCATACACTAAGCAAGTGGAGAAAGACTTGTGGTGGTCCTCTAGGGCCTGAGTTTGGTTGATGCAGTTGGACGGGGCTTGGTGTAATGACTGCATTCTCTGCTAGTTCGTTTCTTAGCTTACTGGGGTGGATCAGTGTTGTGTGTGTGCGTATTTATGTGCATGTGTGGGAGAGGTGAAAATGGTGTCGCCCAGCTTCCCAGTCTCTGGCAGGTGACCTCTGCACTCTCACCAAATGGCAATCAAGCAACCTTCCTTTGTCTCTGTCTTCTGTCCACTCCCTGCTTCTACACTTTCCGTGTCCGAGCCATCAGCCTATCAGTCGGCACCTCCCTCCCAAATTATATCTCACAGGGGGCTGTGTTTCCAAACCCCTCACTTCTGAGAAACCTATGACTTGGATCTGCTCTGACACTCTGGAGGAGGGTCCCGCTTGGGAATGGCCAGGTGCCAGCCTCAGGAACATTCACGTGATCATGCTATTGCAGGGGGTCAGAGATTGTGTCTGGATGCCTGCTTGCCCCAGAAAAAGTTCATGTGATAGCAAGGCAGCAGAGGTTCAAAAATTATGGCAAAACACAACACACAGCTGGGGCCAGATTTCACTGTACCCTTGGCATCTTTGTTCTAATACCAGGAAACATGGCTGTTCTACAGGGTTCCTTGGGACCTTTGCCTGTGGGAAGGACATATGGCCTCTACCAAATGCCTTCCTAGCAGGGGAACCACTTTTCTCTGCATGGCCCAAGACCCCCTTGGAACTCACTGCCTACTCCTGGGAATTTCTTCACCCTTCCCACCAGAGTACCACCAGATATCGTACTACAGAATTTGCGAATCTCCTCTCCCCTGTTTTCAGAGTCCTAATGGTATTGAGACCCTCTCCTTTCTCCCTTTCTTGTTCAGTTCCTTGTGGGCATTTCCACTCTTTCTCTTTCTCTCCAGCTACTTTTGGGGAGAGTGCTTTTTCTGTACTCTCCCTCCTTTCTCTGTCCTTTCTCCACAAAAACAGCTCCGTATCCTCTGCAGCTTCTCTCTTCCCCAGTCACCTCTCCGTGCCACGTACCTGCCAAGTTCTGTGGCTCAAGTTATGCAGATTGTTGGGTTAATTCTCAGATCAATTTTCTAGGTGTGCAAAATGGTTCAGTGCTGATGTAGCTGCATTTCAGGGAGGAAAGAAACTGAGAACTTCCATGCTGCTTTGCTATCTGGTCCCCTTGGAGAGTCTGCTCCTAGTTAATCATTTTTAACTTTTCCATTTTTGTTTGTGTTTTTTTCTTGGGAAAGAATATGTAATTTGTCAAGTAGATTAACAACAATGGTGTGTGTAAATTATGCCTTCTTGACATAATGGGAAAATGTAAGTTCCATAATCATTAATACAAGGAATAGAAGTTGCTTCTGTTTTTGATAGAAGGAAGTGTAAAGAGAAAAAGGATCTCTCTAGGAGCTTGTAAATACTGTGATTGTTATTTGCATGACTGAGAAATCCCAGATGTATGCATTCAGGATAGATTTCAAATGGGAATAAAATAACATATTATAAACTGTTTCATTAAAAATATATAACCTGTCTAATGAAAATAATTAGACAATTCTGATTATTTTCCTCCATTGCATTAATAAGCAAAAATACAATTGGATACATGAACGCTCTTTCATAGACCATTTGTTTGTTTATATTTTTAAGGTGTGCAACATGATGATTTAATATACGTATATGCATTGTGAAATGATTACCACAATCAAGTTAATTGACATATCCATCACCTCACATAGTATTTCTTTTTTTAATGTTTGGCAAGGGAAGTTAAGATCTCTCTTAGCAAATTTCAAGTATAGAATACATTAGCTATATTTGCCATGCTAGTACGTTAAATCCTGTGAACTTACTCAAAACTGAAAGTGTGTACCCTTTGACCAATATCTTCTCATTCACTGTGGCCGCATTATCCCAACCTCCCCATTCCTTGGAAGCTACTGTTCTACTCTCGGTTACTGTGAATTCAACTTTTTTTTTCTTTCCAATTCCACATATAAGTGAGATAATGCAGGATCTGTCCTTCTCTGTCTAGTTTATTTCAGTTAGTATAATGTCCATATTCATCCATGTTGCAACTGGGAGGATTTTCTTCTTTTATGAATGAATAATATTCCTTTATATGTATGACATCTTCTTTATCCACTATCCATTCATGGACACCTAGATTGTTTCCATATTCTCAGCTATTATGAATAGCACTGCAGTGAATTTGGAGTTTAGATACCGCTTCCAGACAGTGATTTCATTTCTTTCCAATATATACCTAGAATGGGATTGCTGAATCCTGTGGTAGTTCTATTTTTAATTGTTCTTGAGGCATCTTCATAATGTTTTCAATAGTGACTGTACCAATTTATATTCCCAGTGAATATCTTCAGAAGTATTTGTTATCTCTTGTCTTTTTGAAAATAACCATGTTACCAGATGTGAAGTAATATCTCATTGTGGTTTTGATTTGCATTTCTATGATTATTGGTGATGTTGAGCACCTTTTCATGTCCCTGTTGATCATTTGTATGTCTTTTAATTTTTTAATTAATTAATTTATTTTATTTTTGAGAGAGAGACAGACAGAGTGTGAGGGGAGAGGGGCAGAGAGAGAGAAGACACAGAATCTGAAGCAGGCTTCAGGCTCTGAGCTGTCAGCACAAAGCTTGACACGGGGCTCAAACCCACAGACCGCAAGATCATGACCTGAGCCAAAGTTGGAAGCTTAACCAACTGAGCCACCCAGGTGCCCCTGGATGTCTTTTTTTTTTTAAAGCCCTTGCCCATTTTTTAATTGGGTTCTTTTTTCTTGTTTGCTATTAAGTTATAGGAGTTCTTTATGTACATTTTATATTAATCCCTTATCAGATATATGGGTTGCCATTATTTTCTCCCATTCCATAGATTGCCTTTTTATTTTGTTCATGCTTCCTTTGATGTACAGAAGCTTTTTATTTTAATGTGGTCTCACTGTGTTTTGATTTTGCTGCCTACGCTTTTCATGTTATATCCAAAAAACTCATTGCTAAGACCGTTAACAAGAAACTTTTTCTCTGTTTTCCTCGAGAAGTTTTATGGTTGCAGTCTTAACATTTATATCTTTAATCAATTTTGAGTTGATTTTTGCATATAAGATAATGGTCCAGTTTCACTCTTTTGCATGTGAATATTTAATTTATCCAATACCATTTATTGAAAAGACTATCCTTTCCTCATTGTGTATTCTTGGCACATTTTTCAAAGATTAGTTGACTGTATATGTGATAGTTTGTTTCTGGGCTCTCTGTTCTGTTCCAGTGGTCTGCATATCTTTCTGTCAATACTATACTGTTTTGATTACTAAACTTTTGTAATGTAGTTTGAAATAAGGAAGTGTAACAACTCCAGCTTTGTTCTTCTTTCCCAAGATTTCATAGTCTATTTGAGATCTTTTGTGGATTCATACAAATTTGTGGATTTTTTTTTCAATTTCTGTGAAAAAATGCCGTTGGAATTTTGAAAGAGATTGCTTTGAATCTGTAGATCATTTTATGTAGTATGGATATTTTAAGGGTAGTAATTCTCCAGTCCATGAACACAGATTATCTTTCCACTTATTTGCATCTTCTTCAGTTTCTTTCACCACTGTCTTATAGTTTTGACCATAAAGATGTTTCACCTCCTTAGTTCAATGTATTCCTAAGTATTTCATTCTTTTTGTGCTATTATAAGTGGGATTATTTTCTTAAGTTTTTTGCTAGTGTATAGAAATACAGCTGATTTTTATGTATTGATTTATGTCCTGCAACTTTTACTGAATTGCTTTATTAGTTCTAACAACTTTTAGGTAGAGTCTAGGATTTTCTATATGTAAGATCATATTGTCTATACACAATTTAATTTCTTCCTTTCTGATTTTGGTGTCATTTATTTATTTTTCTTAACTAATTCCTCTGGCTGCAATTGCCAGTACTATGTTGAATAGAAATGATGAGAGTGGGCATCCTTATCTTGCTCCTGAGCTTAATGAGAAAGATGCCTGCTTTTCACCATTGAGTATAATGTCAGCTGTGGGCTTGTCATATATAGCCTTTTTTATGTAGAGTACATTTTTTCTATACCTCATTTGCTGACATTTTTTTAATCATAAAAAGTCATTGGACAATTTATTTTATTTTTCTGCATCTGTTGACCTGATCATGTGATCTTTATTGATCATTATGTGAATATGATATAGCATGTTTATTTAATGCATATGTTGAAGCATTCTTGCATCACAAGGATAAATAGATCATGGCATGTATCCTCTTAATGTGCTCCTCAATTTAGTTTGCTAGTATTCTGTTGAGAACTGTTGCATGTATGTTTATTGGGTCTATAGTTTTCTTATCTTGATGTCTTTGCCTTTGGTTTCAGGGTAATCCTGGCTTCATAAGATAACTTTGGGAGTATTCCCACTTCTTTCTTTTTTTGGAAGATCGTTACATTTTACTTAAATGTTTGGTAGAACTCATTTATGAAGCCATATATGAACCCTTAATTGTTGATGATTGTGAATATCATGCTATCTGTGATTCCATTCCTTACAGTATAGTGTGACCCAATAAATCTTCATGCTGTTCAATTATTTTTAAAAGCATATTTTTTTTTCATGGAAGAATACAATATTCAATTTACTTTTTCTTACCATTTTTGTAGGAATTTACTGTTTCTTATTTGATTACAGAGTATTCAGTTTATTTTATACATGTTATCTTAGTACACTCTGTAGAATGCCATTTGGTGTATTTAAATCATTACATCAATCAAGTTCATTTTATTAACTTTAGTTTTCTCTTATTCTCCATTACCTGAATGAGAAAGTGTATAACCTATTCAGTTAAGTAATCTGTGAACTTTTGAGAATCTACACTAATTAAGATTAAATATTTAGTATCATTACCTTGAATGCTAACTTCAAAATGTATACTAGAGAAATAACTTCACCTATAGTAAAATATATTTCCTAAAGCTCATAAAAATTTCATCATATAAATATATGAAGAAACACTACTCACTTATATTATCTAGGAAAGTGGGATAATTAGGCTATGGAGTAAATGATTTTTTTTAATTAATTAACAAAAAACCTGCTTGTCTATGAATTTAGAAAATACTAAGGGACTTATGCTAGGTGAGAAATGAAGTAAAAGGTAATTATTTTTTATAGTATTACAGGAAAACTTTGGCAAATCTGGGGAACTGGAGAAAGGTGGTAAAAGTACAGAGCAGGAAACATGGACAATTACATCAGTTCTAGGCTGTAAAAGAAGGAGTCAGCAAGAAATATTCCAATGTAACAAATAGTCAGTAAACTGCAATTTAAGAATGGCTTAGATTCAGCTTTAGTTGCTACTTATATAATACTATGCCATTAATTTTCATCATTTTCTCAAATCATCAGTAAAATGTTGGTCCACAGCTTTGTCTTAATGATATTTTGAAAAGTTAGGCATTGAAGTAACAACTACTAGTAATCATTGTAGTCTGAAAGCCTAACACCAAAAGGAATCAGAAGAGAGATAGGAAATTTAGTAGAAGTAAAAAACTGGAGCTGGGAGTAACAAGCAAAAGCCATAAGGAACCACAGCCATTCCCATTCCCAACAATCCCAGACAAAATTATGGAATGTGCTTGTTTTACTAGGATATGAAGGTTCAAGCAGTTGTAATGTGCTATTAAAGATGTGTAAAGAAATAAGTTGAAGAAATTTAGTACCTACAAGCAGTTGACATCTTCATTCCAATAAATAAGTAAATAAATACATAAATAAATAAATAAATTCCTATTACACTAGGAATAATGAGTGAATGTTCAATATTTGGTTCTGAGTGTGCTCGCTTCGGCAGCACATATACAATATTTGGTTCTGAGAATAATAAAATTTTATGTTAATTGAAGTTTAATTATTAACTTATGGCTACTAGCTGTAGTGCTTCCAATGAATAGGTAGAGAGTGATAGAAAAACAAATATTCTTACAGAAACTATTTTCCAAATTTAAAAAATTCTAAAGTTATCTTAATTAAAAAGTATTGAAAGAATTAAACTTGGAAATTATTTCATGTATTTACCCAGTGAAATTTCAAAAGAATCTCCCAATTATCAATTGTTTATTAAAAAAAAAAACTTCATCAAATGATTTCATTTGAAATACTCAGTTGTTTGTCTACCTAGTAACCTTATGAATATCTATATTAAATGCTGTGAGGAAATTTTCTAAACCTCTTTTTACTATTTCCATAAGTAAGAAATTGATTCAAACTTTCAAATAAAAAATGCAAATAATCTTAATTTTGGCATTAAGAACCGATGAATTTAATTTTATAAAAAATATTTATTTATAATTCTTATTATTCATATGTACTGATGGTTAAAATAATACAGATTATTAAAAATAATGCAGATTATTAAAAGTTAGTTTTTGATATTCCAAGTGCATAATGCTTGTTTATTATGTATAAAGCAATAAATGCAACAATACTTAAATGAATAATACCCATTTTCTATGTCAGAGTCATCTTAAGCATAGACCATCATCTTTTGTTTTCAAAAATATAGATACAATGTATACTTTCCCTAAACTTTCCCTAGCCATAATAAAAAATATATTCTTGGGACGCCTGGGTGACTCAGTCGGTTGAGTGACCGACTTTGGCTCAGGTCATGATCTCATGGTTTGTGAGATCAGCTGTCAGATCAGTTTGTGCTGACAGCTCAGAGCCTGGAACCTGCTTCTGATTCTGTTTCCCTCTCTCTGCCCCTCCCCCACTCATGCTCTGTCTCTCTGTCTCAGAAATAAACATAAAAAATTTTTTTTTAAATATATGTATATTCTTAACATTTTGTAGGACATAAATATAATCAACTATCAGCTTCTTTAGAGATA
Organism: Panthera uncia; assembly: GCF_023721935.1. Taxonomy (NCBI): domain Eukaryota; kingdom Metazoa; phylum Chordata; class Mammalia; order Carnivora; family Felidae; genus Panthera; species Panthera uncia. The sequence continues at coordinate 29,435,664 of NW_026057580.1, read as the reverse complement.
TGATGTTGGGAATTGGGTGTGGAATTCTGCAATGGGATACAGTAATAATATAAAATTAGTGTGGCAATTTATAATTACATCTTGATCAACTAATTCTGTTAGAGTAGGTTTGCTAATCCTTCAACTCTGGCTCAATTCCAATTTAAATAATTATATATATCTAATATGTTGTATATATATATATATATATATATAATATGTAATATATATTGTATGCATTTATTTGTATATATAATATATATATTATTTTACGATTTCTTTGAATGAATGAATTGGTCTTTAAAATCTCCCTTAAATCATGAATGGCATTTTCTTATTAGTATTTTGTTAATCTCTTTGAAATAAAACAGGTGCTTTACTTGGCAGCAGTGAAGCCACAAGTTATATGTTTTTCATGTATTTTGCCCTGGCTTTCACTTTCCACGGAGGGACACTCAGGTTATCAAGGTTATCATAATCTTTCTACTGAAAATGCAAAAAACACATAATTACTATTACAGACCCCAATTTCCCATATAAAAGTACTTTTTAAAAACTGTTCTCTAAAGATTACCCACTTATTTCATAGACAGTTTCTGGCTAAATTATATTTACCTCCAAACCACAATGCAGAGGCTTCAGTATTATTGATGCTACTAATAGCCCCTAAAAACAACTTGAATAGTGTATAAATGAATCTGACAAATACAGATGATAATAATCAGTGACTATTAGTAAATATATGTTAAAATATGGGAAACAATATCTGAGTGAATCTTAAATGTAACTTTAAACCTTTCTCAAGTAACACTGCCATCGCCAACAGAGAATATGACATAACCCATATTATAAAGCTAGGTTAGGGGCGCCTGGGTGGCTCAGTCGGTTAAGCGTCCAACTTCAGCTCAGGTCACATCTCACGGTCTGTGAGTTCAAGCCCCACGTCAGGCTCTGGGCTGATGGCTCAGAGCCTGGAGCTTGCTTCCGATTCTGTGTCTCCCTCTCTCTCTGCCCCTCCCCCGTTCATGCTCTGTCTCTCTCTCTCAAAAATAAATAAACCTTTTTTAAAAAAAAAAAGCTACGTTATGATTATCCAATCAGTATTTATATTTTTAACTATAGCAAATTATTTAGGGTCTTTGTGCCTGATTATTTGTGTAAATTTTGTTAGTAATTCTTACCATGTAACATTTTGTGAGGATAAATTGGTATATCTTGTGAAAGTGCTGACATCAAACATGACTAAACCATGCAGTCAAACTTATTTTGTGTTTCTTCTTTTTATTTTTCCTGATCATTTGATTATTTTTTTAAAAATTGAAAATTCATCAAATTTTTCAAGCTCTTTCTTCAATGAAGAAATCAAGAAATTATTATTTTTATTGAGATATCCTCCTAAATGTCACAATTATTATATAGATAAGTAGTGTATTTTATTTTCGTAAAGTCAGCAATTCTGAAACTGAGTCTTAAAAATTTAGAATTTGACTCAGTACCAAGGAAGGTGGCTTTCCAAGTAATGAAGATTTTGAATGAAAAAGTGGAAACATGACCCAGTAAGCGGTGTACCTACAGGGAAAATAAAGACATTAGATGGACTGAAATAAATATAGTTAGTTTGAGTATGATAAGAAGCAAAGTCTGACAGGCACAGTGACACCAATAATAGGGTTTAAGATGTTTAATATTAAGGGCTATGAATATGAATGGTTGTGATGGTTATTTTGTGTCAACTTGATTGTGTCACAAATCTCAGATATTTAGTCAAACATTATTCTGAGTGTTTTGGGATGAGATTAACATTTAAATTGGTAGACTGAGTAAAGCATATTGCCCTCCTTAATGTGGGTGGGACTAATCCAATAAGTTCCTGACCTAAATAGAACAAAAAGGTTTACCCTTCCCTAAGCAGGAGAGAAAATTCCTTCTGCCTGACTTCCTTGGAACTGGGACATTGGCTTCTTCCTGCTGAATCTCAGACTGTAATTTTGGCTCTTCCTGGGTTTCTAGCCTGCCAGAGACCTATACCATCTCTATACCATCAGCTCTCCTGATTATTTAGGCATATATAGGCATATATATATATATATATATATATATATATATATCTCA
>NW_026057580.1:29390470-29433473 GCF_023721935.1 Panthera uncia | reverse complement strand
TATATATATATATATATATATATATATATATATATATATCTCAGGTATATATTTTATATATGTAATTATATATATATATATAATTTTATAAATAAATAAATACATAAATAAATAAATTTCTGTTTCTTTGGAGGACCTTGACTAGTAAAATTGTGTTTTAGGCAGTTTAATTCTTATTTAGCAAAGTATAGTTTACATCCAGTAAAATTAATCCTCTTTAGTGTACTGTTGCATAACTAGCACCCCAATCTACATATGGAACATTTCCAAGACTGAAAAAGTTTTCCCATACTCATTTGTTGTCAACCCTTCTGTCGTCTGTTCTTTAAACTTTTCCTTTTCCAGAATGTCATATACATAAGCCAGTTTTACTCAAGAATAATTTAGTATTTGAGGACAAGTAGACAATAAAGCCGAAACAAGACTGAAGGACAGAGGACTAGGTAGCACCACCTTAGGGGCTCTGGAAGTAGATCCCTCTCTTGTTTTAAAAGTGATATGGTAGTGTAGGAAGAGCAGATTTTCAAAATTTTCTTAATGTGAATCAAAAAACTTGTGGTTTTACAGTTTGCTTCATCTTCCTGACATTCATTAGAGAAATAGAGGGAAAATATCCACTTCGTTAGGTTCTCTTGATCTATAAATATGATGTCCTCTGTATATTATTTAATATAAAAAAATGCATGAAGCAGGTGATTAAGTAATACCACAACTAGTATTAGGTTAAACAAGCCAATGAGAGATTTCAATGTGTGAAGTGATCTTATTAAAGTGATTTATTCTATTAAAGTGAAATTGATTCAATATTAAACTATTAGAAAAATAATCAGTTTTTAAAAACCACAGTATTTATCATTAAGTAATGATGTAATTAGTCATGGTTTTGCCTGGAATCATGGCAAGAAAGGGGCTGAAAGACATATAGATGATGAAGCCTTGTGTGAAAGTAGCAAAAGGAAGAATTAAAGGTAAAAATTTCAATTTTCATTATCACGAAATAGGTCAGTGGGAGAGAGAGGAGGAAGATTTGAGGGCTAAGTCATACAGTGTCATTAAATATGAATCCACTTCACTTCAGAGCCAGAAAAACAGGGCTACATCGTGGAAGAAGGGTATAGAAGCGTATAGTGTCATAGAAGCCAAGGGAATGGAGATTCTCAAGATGGGGGGCCAGGGTCTAAAGATTTAAAAGGAGGAAGGAGAGCAGAATGGGCAAGGCCAGATAGTAAAATCATATTTATTGGCATTTTATTGCATTAGGTGTTTTCAGATATGTTTTAGAGTGTTCTCTCTCTTTTTTTAATGAAATTTATTGTCAAATTGGTTTCCATACAACACCCGGTGTTCATCCCAACAGGTGCCCTCCTCAATGCCCATCACCCTCTTTCCCCTCCCTCCCACCCCCCATCAGCTCTCAGTTTATTCTCAGTTTTTAAGAGTCTTAGAGTTTTATCTTGATAACAGATCTGAGAATTAAAAATCTGAAATTCATAGCATTTTAATTGGTTGACTCTAAAACTGAAATTTAATCCTAAATTCTAAAGAAAGACAGAATTAGGAGACCTTTTTAAATGATCATAAGGCAGTTAGTAGTCTTCATCAAGAAAGTTGTATCACTAGCATTGTGGAAGGGTAGGGAGATTGAAAGAGATTAAAAAGTGAGCAGACAGTAAGAAATGGGGCACTAATCTTTCAAGTTTTAAGAAAGAGAAGACAAAGGTAAGTAACTCAAGGTATTAACTTGAGTCACAGAGGGATATCTCCAGAGATGGAAGGAATTAAAATTGCTAGGAGGAAAATTGCAGAGAATGAAGTTTCAAGAACAATCAAAATTAAAACTCTGCAGTGCACTTCCATAGCTGAGAATTGAACCATACATTATTTAAATGTTTTGGAGAGCTTTAAATGAGGGAGGGGGGTATTGTTTTAGTTCCTAGAATTATTGTATTTATGTTTATTTCTTTTGAGAATGTGAATTCTTTGGTGAGACTAAAAGTATCCTTTATTTTAAAGAATCTTGTGGGGTGCCTGGGTGGCTCAGTTGGTTAAGCATCTGACTTTGCCTCAGGTTGTGATCTCACGGTCTGTGAGTTCGAGCCTTGTGTTGGGCTCTGTACTGACAGCTCAGAGCCTGGAGCTTGCTTCAAATTCTGTGTCTTCCTCTCTCTCTGCCCCTCCCCTGCTTGTGCTCTGCCTGTCTCTCTCTCTCTCTCTCTCTCTCTCTCTCTCTCTCAAAAACAATAAACAAACATTAAAAAAATAAAGAAAAAATTTGCTTGAATGTTTAGGCAGTGGTCCATTTTAGAATGATGAAGTTTGGGACACCTAAGTTTGAGATCCCTAAGTGGGATCCCTAATGTTTCAAAAGACTAATTTTGTTGTAGGTGTATTCACATTCCTGAATTTCCCCTGTGTATCTGTTTGCAAATGTTTGTCCGTATTGTGTGTGTGTGTGTGTGTGTGTGTGTGTGTGTGTGTGTTTGTGTGTGTGTGTGTGTGTGTGTGTATGTTTGTGCATGTCCAGGCCCATGCCTTTGTTTTTGTTTAAGAAATAACTGCAGAAATACAGGAGCAAAGAGTAGATGAAGACAAACAAAACAGAAAAAAACAAAGAGACTTATCTTCATCTTAATGCTGTCAAGGAACCATAAAAGCAACTGACTTGGTTGTATGTAAGTTCTAGACATGAATTTTGAATAGTAATAATTAAAATATATTGAATACTACTTATGTATCAAATGCTGTGGATTTTTTTTTTTTTTTGCTATTTTTGTGTTTGTATGTCACATAGATTGAATCATTTATTTCTCTTAACACTCTCCGAATCTAGGTATTACTATGGTATCAGTTTTATAGAAATGAAAATCTTTAATTTGCCTAAAGTCCCAAAACTGATAATTGGATGGGCCAGGCTTGATTGTAGAACTTACAACCGCAGAGCCCAAGTTCTTACCTATTCTCCTCTATAGGCCTTTATTTATTTACTTATTTAATACGAAATTTATTGTCAAATTGGTTTCTATACAACACCCAGTGCTCATCCCAACAGGTGCCCTCCTCAATACCCATCACCCACCATTCCCTCCCTCCCACCCCCCCATCAACCCTCAGTTTGTTCTCAGTTTTTAAGAGTCTCTTATGTTTTGGCTCCCTCCCTCTCTAACCTTTTTTTTTTTTTTTCTATAGGCCTTTATAAAACATATGCGTGAGATAAAAAACTCATGATCTGATTATTATTGTCCTAGGGCAGCCATGGAATAACATAATTCCTTAGAGTAAGGGTTTTCCATATGTGAGTGGCTATTCTGAATGATTAGGAAGGAGAGTAATATTGGGGTGAAAAATTAGATTTTAGGTCTGCCTTCCAAATGATAGATCTGTGGACCACATGTTTATGGCAGTATAGTCTAATTTCCCCAGATATTATATTAACAAAATTTAATACTGTGGCTTTCCCTATTCTTAATCTTTCTTACAAGTTATCTAGGAGAGCAATCACAGGAGAAGCTAAATACTAAATGGCACTTTTTTCTTTCTTTCTTTCTTTCTTTCTTTCTTTTTATTATTATTATTATTATTATTATTATTATTTTTTTTTTGGCTTTTAAGTTCAAAGTCTCAATCTGTAAATAGGGCAGTATTTAGAGAGGAATAATTGAAAAAGAATATTTTCCCCTTCCACTTTGCTTTAAATTTAGGAAATAGAGAATAGAAAAGATGTGTGGCCTTAGTCTCATCAAGAATTTTGAGGGGCGCCTGGGTGGCTCAGTTGGTTAGGTGTCCGACTTCGGCTCAGGTCATGATCTCACAGCCCGTGAGTTCAAGCCCCGCGTCGGGCTCTGTGCTGACAGCTCAGAGCCTGGAGCCTGTTTCAGATTCTGTGTCCCTCTCTCTCTGACCTTCCCCCATTCATGCTCTGTCTCTCTCTGTCTCAAAAATAAATAAACATAAAAAAAAAAACTTAAAAGAATTTTGAAAGTTGTCTTCTTTACCACATTGGCTCAGGGGCCTGAAGTAGATAGCTCCATTGTATGCCAGAAAGAGAGCAGCCCTGAGGCATCCTACTGGATTGTGCATCCTTGGACTGTTGTGGCAGGATGTAATTATCTCCCATTTTGTCCGTTGTGTATGAAAGTTAGGATAATGGGGTGGGGGCAGTATTCCAGTGTCCTCAATATCTGTCTGTAATATATGGCACAAATTCTCGCTTCCTCTTTCTTAAAATACTTCTTTCACCTGCCTTCTGGGATTTCACTCTCTTGTTTTTACTCCTGGCTCAGTTACAGTCCTTTTACATTTTCATTTGCTGATTCTTCTTCGATTTCCAACATCTCAAAATGTTTTAGCGACCCATAAATGGAAATATTTTCTAGTCCCATAGTTTTATGGATCACCTGTATGGTAATGATTCCTAAATTAATATCTATAGGTTGATTCCATTCTCTGACCTCCAAACACAGATATTTAACTGTTTCTGTAGCTTCTTCACTATGTGTTTAATAGTCCTCTCAAACTTAGTATTATAGGAACTAATGTTGATCCCCTTCCCAAACATGTTTTTTTTTTTTCTAGATTCTTTCACCATCAATAAATAAAACCCAATGTCTCCAGTATTTCAGGTCATAAAACTTGTAGTTATCAATGTTTCATTTACTTATCTGCAATAATTGAGTGAGCATCTACTGTCTGCAATTCATTATGCTATGAAATTGTACAACACTGGAGAACCCAGACATTTCTATTCTCTTAATGATTACAATCCAGAAGGAGGACATAGACAATAAACAATAAGCCATATACATACTAACAAGCAGGTAATATAGTATCATAAAAGGTGACAAGTACTGGGGAAAAAAGGAAAATGAAGCAGGGTGAAGCAGATTGGGAAGAGGGGGAGAGTGAGATGTAATATTAATGTTAAGATAGGCCTAACTGAGAATGTGAGAGGTAACTCAAATATCTGGCAGTAAGATAATTCACCTGAGGAAATTAATATAACTGGGAGAAAAGTATTCTGAGAAAAGGTCAACATGAGAAGGGACCTAAGGAGATAACATGCTTGGCATCTTTGAAAAATACCAAAGAAACCAATGTGTTTGGAAAAAGGATCAGTGAGAAAAGAAAACCAAGGAAGTAACAGAAAAACAGGTTCTGAAAGTCCTTTAAGGGCCATTGTAATAACCATGGACTTTTACTCTAGAGGAGATGGGAAGGAATGTGGGATTTCATTGAATATTTGACATTGTATGTCTTAAGTTTTAAAAGGACCACTCTGGCTACTCTGCTGAAAATATAGATGAGACAGAGATGGTAGGCAAGGCAGATACAAGAAGGTCTGTTAGAGGGCTTTCACATTAACCCTTGTGCTCAGTGGTGATGGTTCTGACAAGGGTGATAGCAGTAGAAGTTATGTGAAGTGATTAGATTTGGAATATATTTCTTTCATGGCTCACAATAAATCCATCACACGTCTGTCAATTCCAAATTAAGATTATATTCAGAATTTGACTTTTTTAAATCTATTATCTTGATCTAAGTTTGTGCCTCCTATCTGTCTTCACTTCTTCCCGCTCCCACCTGCACCCCCACTCCAGTCACAATACAACAATTAGAGTGATTCCTTAACATAAGTCATGTTTTTTTCCTCCCCAAAATTTCCAGGAGCTTTGAGTCATATTTAGAGTAAAAGCTAAGGTCCATGAAATGTCCAACAGAAGACATATATGGTCTGATTCATCATTAACCTCATTAGCTTCTCCTGCCTCTCTCCCAGTTTTCTACTCTACTCTTCTGTAGCCTACTCTAGGGTATTTGTACTTACTATTTTTTCTAACTAGATATCTCCTCCACACATGTCTGAAAATTTTAATTACTCTCCTATTTCCCTTTCTTTTTTTGATCAAATTTTACCATATCAGAGAATTCCCCAATCATTTGGAAGGAAGGAAGGAAGGAAGGAAGGAAGGAAGGAAGAAGGAAGGAAGGAAGGAAGGAAGGAAGGAAGGAAGGAGGAAGGAAAATAGTTGAGTCAAAAGCATACTTCTTTACCAAAAGAATTTGAAATAATTTTCTACTAGTCTTATGAAAAGCAAGATGTGAGGCGCCTGGGTGGCTCAGTCAGTTAAGCATCTGACTTAATTTCAGCTCACGTCATGATCTCGTGGTTCATGAGTTTGAGCCCTGTGTTGGGCTCTGCGCTGACAGTGCAAAGCCTGATTGAAATTCTGTCTCTCTCTCCCTCTTTCTCTGCCCTTCTTGCTCTCTCTCTCTCTCTCTCCCTCAAAATAAATAAATTTAAAAAAAAAAAAAGCAAAATGTAGGGTGCCTGGGTGGCTCAGTCGGTTAAGCGTCTGACTTCGGCTCAGGTCATGATTTCACAGTTCATGAATTCAAGCCCCTCATTGGGCTCTGTGCTGACAGCTAGGTGCCCGCAGCCTACTTCAGATTCTGTGTCTTGCTCTGTCTCTGCCACTCCCTGCTTTTTCTCTATCTCTCTCAAAAGATAAATAAACATTAAAAATTATTTTTTAAAAGATTCTCTTTTATCTTTAAAAAAGCAAAATATAATAAATACATTTTTTCCCTGGTATTTATACATTATGTGTCTGATAACGTGATGTCTTATTTGTAAATGTCTCAGTGTCTAGGGAGACCTCTGTATAGTCATGAGTGACTTATTTCCTTAAGTCAACACCCAAAATTTCCTTTGTATTGCAAATTTTAATAGTATTTTCATGCATTAAAATATGTAAATACAATGCTATATATAATAAATACAAATTATATACAATATACATATATCTATACTTTTGTTTATTGCTACAAATGAAAATGAACTTTTTTGTTTATAGTGTAGTTTTACTATTTTAAATTAGTATTACTTTCTTTCATTAAAAGATTAATGGAGGGGCGCCTGGGTGGCTTAGTCGGTTAAGCATCCGACTTCGGCTTAGGTCATGATCTCGCGGTCCGTGAGTTCGAGCCCCGCGTCGGGCTCTGTGCTAACAGCTCAGAGCCTGGAGCCTGTTTCAGAGTCTAAGTCTCCCACTCTCTGACCCTCCCCCGTTCATGCTCTGTCTCTCTCTGTCTCAAAAATAAATAAACGTTAAAAAAAATTAAAAAAAAAAAAGATTAATGGAATATATTTTCCACATACTAACTACAGGATCAAGTATAATGCTATGATTTATGCTTAATTCAGTAATTTTAAAATATGAAGATAAAACTAAGTCAAATATTCTAATGGAACAGCAGAATCAGGATATACTAATAGAATCTTATTTTGACAAAATTCTAGAGTGTCCAGTAATTCCTGTTCTCTCTAAAAACTCACAGATGGAGGTGAGATTTCACTTATTCTACCTTCAGTGATATAAATTCCTTGAGGTCTTCTTTATTATAGTTCCAAAATTCTTCTTTAGAAAAAGACAGAGTCTGCATTGCTTCTTTTATAAAGATCATCATAGAATCAATAAGTAACATTCTAAATTGATTTTTCACATCAGCAGGCTCTCTCTCTGTTCTCTTATCCAGACAGCCTTTGCTGTACAATAGCATCTGAGATTGTCACTAAACCTTCAGCATCAGGTTTCCCTAGCAACACAAGGCTTTTTTTCTTTCTCCCACTGTCTGTATCTGAATGAAAAAAAAAAAAAATCAATTTGTAATAATCCCTGAAAACACAAGAAAACATTCAGTCTGAGACATATGAAGTTAGCAAGGAAAATGGTGAGTTACAAATGAAATTGGAAATAATTAAATTATAGAGAAGTATTTTGCCTATGGATTTATACAAAGCTCCAGATGGCTTTCTGTATTCATCTCCAGATTAGCTAAATAAAGGCCAAGCCTTATGTCAGCCTGCACATGGCTTTAATGAGTTTACCTTTATACTACAACAGGTTAGGGCTTTTAGCACCTTGTTTCAGGAGCCACATATAAAAGAAGCCTTATTTGATTAGGGTTCTGAGAAACAGTGATACATGCTAGGCATGTACAGACATTAACAGTAATCACAAGCCTCCCAGGGTTGCAAGCTACCTTGGCTAATGGTTGAAAATGAGGGGTAAGTTGTACTTGATTCCTCCTAGAAATTACTTTTCTATTACAAGATTGCAAAACTGCCTGACTGAATTGAATACCACCACAAAGATCTCGATTAGTCATAAGTGTTTCTTTAACCATATTTTTTGCCTGTTCTCTACAAAATCTTTTTGCAAAATCTTCTCTGTCATATGCTCGAGGATATTCATTCTATTTGAATCAATAAAAAAAATGTTTTGTATTCTTTGAATCTGCAAACAAAGAATATAATGTTTGTCTCCTCTGCAGAATAGGATCTAGGGGAATACCAGAGTCTTTATTTAATCATAACGTACCCATGATTGCTTGAGATTTTTAAAGTTTTCCCCCATTGTCCACTAGCATCATGGTGCTATGAAATGTCAATTGCAAAAGAAATTGCGTAATTTTCACACTTTGTTTACAAATGATTAACTAGAAATCTGGAAATACTTAACCAAATTTTTAGAAGTGCCCTTTATTTTCATGTTAATACTCACTAAAATGTTCCTCCTCAATGACACTATAAAGGCAATATTTCCTTTTGGTATTGTTGTTAATGTGATTTTATCTATATCTTACTGGATATGATGATTTCTTTTTAAAAAGAAAAAGATGCTTTAAATTTCAAACAGCCTTACCTTATTAATATCCTATCTTATTTTATTATTTAGATGATTTATGCCTCAATAGGATTCATCAGTACTATTTAAATATAAGATTTTTATTATCTTAAAAATATTTGCTTAATTATTAAAATATTTCAGATTATGTGTTTTGAACCACTTGTATTTATTTGGTACATGGTAACAAATGACAGACTATTTCTAAAACTAAGGGTTAACTTTATTTTAAAAATTAATCAGATAGTATTATTCAATATTGTTAGGACTAATACGACTATATGTCTTTCTGTCATTCTGCCTACAAAAGACTAAATGTTGAATTTCATAAAATATATATTATCATCTGAATGCCTATAACTTTTTTAATACATTGTTATGCTATTTTGATATTATCATCTCTAATGGATTTTTTATTTAAAAATTAGTATTCAGTTAATAAGGATGTCAATTTATATTATTGAGAGGATTCAGGAAACACAGTAATACTAGTAGATTAAGTGTGTTTATATTCTCAACCAAAATTGCAGTTGTTCATAATTCAGATTTTTAAATAATTATTAAGAAATTCTTTTAGTCTTTACCTTTCTGGAATGTTAAGTTATAAGTACAATTTTAACTGGCTTAAAATTGCTTTAAAAACCTGAAAAGAAATTTTGGCCACTTTATCCAGATATGAAAAAGCTGTGATCTTGATTTTATCTTGAGTAAAATAGTTTTATAATTATTAATAATAAATTTTAGTCAGTATTCAGCAACTCAAACACCTAAATGTGAAGAAACTTCCATATTGTAGCAGCCAAGAAAACACACAAACACACACATGCACACACACACACACACACACACACACACACACACAGAGATAAAAGAGCAAATTTTAAAGATTTCGGCATTATAAACAGGAGAATAAGTTTCGTGAGGGTAAGGAACAGTCACAATTTCTCTTTGTCCAACTGAAGCCTCAAAGTTAACACCCAAACTGTCATTTAGAGGCATTTAATAAATACTGTTAGTGTTCCAAACAAAACAAAACAAACAACAACAACATACCTGCAACGTAACTTGTCTCACTTTCTACTTCTACAGTTTCCATAAGGCATTAGTAAGTTGCTTAGGGAAAAAGGAAAAAAAAAAAAAGGAAAGAAAGAAAGGAAGTAAAATATTTCTGGTGGAGAATTGCCAACAAGCCCTTAGCAATTCCAGCATAAATTATCATCTTATATGACCCAGGTTCATTGACTTCTGCCAGGTTCTCGCCCTAAAAGGCAACATCCAAAATATTCAGTGTTCCCCATGAGCGCCTCAAGTTGTCAGGAGGGTAATCACTTAATAATTTGAATACAAATGTTGTATGCTTATTGAGGCTTACAGAAACTTCAGTGGTATCCACACATCTTTGGAAGGGGCAGTCGAAATAAATTTAAATTTTTTTGCTATTTTATATCTCAACTGATACAAGTAAATGCTTTATTTCACTTCTGTCTCTGTGTAATGGGATCCAAAAAGTGAAAAATTACAGTATACCACTTCACAACAACTGTGTGTTCCAGAGGATATTCTATTTTAAAAGATAATAAAGCTAACATTTCTGAAGGTCTTTGCAGAAAATAATGCTGAAGAAACAATCTTCATCTTTGAATAAACTAGAAGAAATGCAAATTATTAAATTATGCCTCAGGCCGCCTATTGCATTTTGCTCAAAGAGAACTTATGGTGTATCATTGTCTTAGAAGTTTTAGCCAACTCCTGAGGTCCTCAGAAACTGATTTGAGAGTATTGCATGATGGATTCTGCTTTCCAGGTCATACTCATTTTAACCAAGTGAATTTTATTATGTAGATAATCAAAACAGTAGTTATTAAATTTATGGTGCTAACATTCTTGAAGAAATATAAGCTGTCCATCCTTTGGTTTTATACTCTATTTTGGAAAGCTACTCAGAAATCAAATATAATTTAAGGTTAAATTGTTAATTTATGCCAATTTGTCATTTTACAAGAAATAGAACAGCATCAGAGTCTGGAGAGATATGTTCTCCATCAAACACATGTTTTTTCCTTGAAAAAGAATATGTAAACCTGAATTATAATCATAACTGTACTTGTTGAATTTAGAATCTGAATAGGGAAATATTAGATTAGCATGGTAGTTGAGTATGGGCTCTGAAGTCAGACACATGTGGCTGAAAACTCTTTGTCACTCATTAGCTTTGTAAATTTGAACACATTAATTTGCTCATTCATGAAATTGTTGTGAAAGTACATATCTCATCTGGTTTAGTTAGGTATTAAATATAATATTGCATGTAATATGCTCAGTGCAGTACCTCTGACTTAAGAACTCAACTCATGTTAGGGATTATGCATTATTAGGTGATTTGCATGCTTTATAACACACACACACACACACACACACACACACACACACAAATGCCCAAAGCTTCCATATGCACACTGGTGGTATATTTAACATGGATTTTACTAGTGGAGTTTTTATGTGAGAATTTGTTTCACCTTAGAATTTGATTGCCTCTATGGCTTCTTTTCATCTTCCTTCTCAAGGACCCTCACTTCTAATTCACTCAGTCATTCTCCAGACATACTAATAGTGCTGTTATGAGATTACAGCCAGATCTGACAGCCTTAGAAGACGTCTTTAAAGTGACTTTGTAGCTCCATGGCAATCTATTACATGATAGATTTACACTTAATGCTCAGAAGGCAATTTATTTCTTTCTTCTCAAACCTTGGGGAGAACCTTATTAGGCTTTCCAAATATCAATAGCACACTTTATTCATGATGATGTCAGCATCTCACAATTTTAGATAAACATATTTATTGGAACTCAGAGAGCTTTCTTCCAGGACTTTAAAAGTAATAGTTTGACATCCATAGAATTATAAGAAAAATGTAAACAGAGATAGTGAATGGCCCATTTTTAACATATTTTTAAATATGAATATAAAATCAATTTTTATTTGGAGAAAGTAAATGCACATACAACCAATACATTTTGCTTATTCAAATTTTTGAATAGAATATATTCTTCATTCTTTACTATTTGATTTATTTTTGAGAGAGAGAGAGAGAGAGAGCATGAGCAGGGGAGGGTCAGAGAGAAGAAGACACAGAATCTGAAGCAGGCTCCAGGCTCTGAGCTGGAAGCACAGAACCTGATGCAGGGCTCAAACCCATGGACTGCAAGATCATGACCTGAGCTGAAGTCAGACACTCAACTGACTGAGCCACCCAGGCGTCCCTGAATAGACTATATTCTCAATAAAATTTTAATATTTCATCTATTTGTTGTTAATATACAATTATTTAAATGGTTTCTTAAATGTATCATTAAAATTTTAGGATATAAATTTGAAAGTCATCAACTAACATAATTGGATTTATTTAAAAAATCCCTCAAACAAGCTAAGTTATTTCTTATTATATTTGTGTGTGTGTGTGTGTGTGTGTGTGTGTGTGTGTATGTACATATGTATATAAGTACATCTCTGTATAAATCTGTAAGGCAGTCTGGTAGTCTGGAGATGCATGGAATAGTTAATGTGGCAGCTTTGTGTCTTAAAGAGGACAGAATTATTTCTTCTTCCTTGGAGAATCTCAGTCTTTTAAGGCCTTTAAATGATTGGATGAAGCCCACCCACATTATGGATGGTAAATTGCTATAGTCAAAGTCTACTGATTTAAGTCTATTTATTTATTTTGAGAAAGAGAGAGCACAAGCAGGGTAGGGGCAGAGAAAAGGGGGAGAGAGAGAATCCCAAGCAGTCTCCACACTGTCAATGCAGGTCATGATCTCATGGTTCATGGGATTGAGTCCCAAGTCAGGCTTTGCCTTGACAGCATAGAGTCTGTTTAGGATTATCCCTCTCTTTCTCTCTCAGTCTCTCTCTGCCTCTGTCCCACTCATGCTTACTCTGTCACTCAAAATAAATAAATGTTTAAAAAAATAAAAGAAAAATAAAACTGTATTAAAAATAAAAAAATAAAAAAACTTTATTGCTATTGCTTAAAAATGTTAGTTACCATCTGAGCTTTCAGCAAGTCGTAATATTTTTGCTGGTGAAGGGTCTCACTTCCATGCTGATGGTAGTTGACTCATAGGGGTGGTGGCTGCTGAAAGTTGGGGTGGCTGTGGCAATTTCTTAAAATAATAATGAAGTTTGGTGCATCAATTGATTCTTCCTTTCATGAGTGATTTTTTTTGTAACATGCTATGCTATGCTATTTGATAACGTTTTACCCATAGAACTTCTTTTAAAATTGGAGTCAGTCTTCTCAAACCGTTCTGCTTATTTATCAACTAAGTTTATGTAATATTCTAAATGCTTTGTTGTCATTTCAACAATCTTCAAAGCATCTTCACCAGAAGTAGATTTCATCCTAAGAAATCACTTAAATTGCTCACTTATAAGTAATAACTCCTCATTTATTTAAGTTGTGTCATGAGATTGTAGCAATTCAGTCACATCTTCACTCTGTATTTCTAATTCTAGTTCTCTTGCTATTTTAATTGTAGTTATTTCCTCCATTTAACTCTTGAACCCCTAAAGATCATCCATGAGGAATGGAATCAACTCTTCCAAACTCCTGTTAATGTTGATATTTTGACCTTTTTCCATGAATTGTGAATGTTTTTAATGGTATCTAGAATGATGCATCCTTTCCAGAAGATTTTGAGTTTACTTTGCCTGGATCTATCACAGGAATCACTATGACAGCTATAGACTTACAAAATGTAGTTCTTAAATAGTAAGACTTGAAAGTCAAAATTATTCCTTGATCAATGGGATTCAGAATGGATCTTGTGTAGCAGGCATGAAAACAACATTCATCTTATACATATCCATCAGAACTCTTCATTGGTCAAGTCCATTGTCAATGGGCAGTAATATTTTGAAAGGAGTCTTTTTCTCTGAGTAGTGGTTCTCCACAGTGGGCTTAAAACACTCACTAAACCATATTGTAAACAGATATGCTGTAATCTGGTCTTTGTTGTTTCATTAACAGAGTGCAGGCAAAGTATAGTTGGCATATTCTTAAGGGCGCTAGGATTTTCAGAATGGTAAATGAGTGCTGGCTTCATTAGCCCCTAATGAGAGAGTCAGCCTGTCCTTTGAAGCTATGAAGCCAGGCAATGACTTTCTTTTTAAGCTATGAAAGGCCTAGATGGCATCTTCTTCCAGTGGAAGGTTCTTTTGTCTACATTGAAAATCTGTTGTTTAGTGTAGCTCTTTTAGCTCATATCTGTTTCCTTGGTTCTTATAGATGACAATACAAGTCAATCACGTCAAATCAGCATAAATGTTCTCTCAGTAAGCTCAAATTAATGATAGTTTGTTTATAAATTATACCATATTTTGAAACTGCTTGAAATGTAACATAAAATTAATTAGCTCCAATAAATACAAATAAATGTAATGAGGGAAAATAAGAACCTTTGCCTTTTGGAGAAAAAAAAAATAATGAAAGTGACAGGATAGAGAAATTCTCCCTCCAAAACACAGAGTGAACAACTCAAAGCCAATGAGGACATAGTAGGGGGGAAAATTGTTTCTGATCTTCTCACTAACCTGTGGAGATGATGATCTCTTAAACACATGTCAGTCATTAGCCTATAGAACACAGCATGTTGAGATTAGCTTGTTAAATCTGAATTTGGTCTCAGCTTGATGTTTAGATGTTCAATATTGCCTTTGTGGATTAACACTGGAGCCAGAGAAATGTTTACTTATCAAAAGAATACAACCAATACATTATAAAATTTTTCTAAACTGTGACGAAATTGCAAAGTTTTCTGTTTAAAAATAATCTAGATATGTATGTTTCCTTTGAGTCATTTATTTACTTAGCCAGCAAATAGTTGTAAGCATCTGTCCTGTTTCTTGCACTGCTCTAGTTTTTGAGACAACAACAATAAATTTGACAGCAAAGGTTCCTGATCTTGTTAAGCTTTTATTTCCAAGCAGGAGCAGAAAAATCAATATACAAATAAGAAAGAAAATAATCAATAATAAATGCCAAGCAGAGAATTCAGATTGAGTGAAGAGCCATTTCCTGGGTAGGTACTTTAGATTGGACAGTCAGGAAGGGCCTCAAAAGTTGACATTTAAACTGACATCTTAATAGCAAGGGGACCTATAACCCATCCAAATAGAAAGAAGAGCACCCCAGGCAAATGGGATGAACAGTGCAAATACCCTGAAGCAGGAAAGAGTTTGGCATAATCAAAGGGGAATGCTGTGTAGCTGTAGCACAGTCTGCAAAAGAACAAGCAGTACTGGATGCATTTAAAGAAAAGGCAGGAGTCAGAGCCTATGCTAAAATGCATAGAAGATGTACAATGTATTATATGGCAAAGGAAACTTTTAGAGAGAGAGAGAGAGTGTGTGTGTGTATGTTTAACTGAGGGTGTGTATTATTCATCAGTCTCTTAAAAATAATTCTGGCATTTGTAAGTAAAATGGATTGCAGAGAGATGGACAAATATGAAAGAGGATGTTAGAGGAGCTAGAAAAGTGGGCAGAACTCGAACTTCTGTGTTTTCTCCTGCTGTTACCATGACTTCATTTCTCCTTAATGTTTGAATTTCTATCCATGTGGAATTTATTTTGGTATAAGGAGTAAAGTAAAAACCCATCTTATTTTTTTGCACATAGGTATCCTGTTGCCTCAGTGCCATTTGTTGATTAATAGAAGGATGGTTTTAAATATTTGTATATCCATATTGAAGAAATTATTCAGTACCCTGAGGGAAAAATAAATTAAAAATATAGGCAGAGATTCCTTTCTTGGGTACATACCCCAGGGTAAATCTTACAAAGATCCAAACAAGGATGGTGTATATGGAAACAGGGAGTTGGAAGCAACCTGTGTATCTATCTCTAGAATAATGGATAAATAGAATGTAGTAAATCACAGTATGAAATGTCATACACTAATAAGAAGCAATAAACCATATATGTGACATGGATTTGTCCTAAACAGGGCAGGAGGAGAAAACTATGACAGAGGTGGGATTTACAAAACCCTTAATGGAACTGAAGCACACAAAAACACAATATATTTTACAAGGATACATCTATGCTTAAGAACATATATCAAGCACATCATAAATGGTTTCTTATGAGAGGAAAATGATGGGATGGGGATTTAGAAAGAAGGGACAAAGTAAAACTTGAAAAGAACCTTGTATTCACTAGCAATGGTGATGTGTTAACAGTAAAGAGAAATATAAGATGCACTCAATGTCAGGCATGACAAATGTGGAAAAGTGTGCCCTAGATTTGATGAAATATGGTAAATATTATAGCTCAACATTATACACAGGATGTTTAATTTTAAAAATGTGAAAGAAACAGGGTAAGAAAGAGCACTTCAATTAATACTACCATACAAAATTGAATACATGTTTTAAAAGTTAAGATAATTAATATCTGACATGGAATATGTAGCATATATGTAGCCATGGTCTCCCCATTTAACCTCAGGATATGTCTGTTTTAACCGGACCTCATTTTCCAGTTGTAAGCGTTTGCAGACTCTGTCTCTTAATATAGATCACTAAAATGTCTTCCCTCCTTTATCCATATCACTGGCACAACCTTACTACAAATCCTTATTGTCTCTTCTTTGGATCATTGCCATGATTTTCCTAATTGGGCTCATAGGCTCTGGTCTTGTCAGCAGCTATAATGCTCTGTGATCTTTCCAAAAATGCAAATGTGATGATAACTCCCTTTCTTAAATTCTTTTGATGTTTATACATTTCCTCAAGTGTAAAATCCAAACTCAGGTTGGTTAGTACATGACCTTCATTATCTGGTCTTTGATTACCATCCTTTCTGGTATCTAACCATTTATCTCCCCCAGGCTTCCTTTCTCCAGCCATTCCAGCTGTCTTAATATTTTTTTTGTCATTTTATTAAAGAATGCCAATATTGCTCTAACCCTTCACTGACTGTCATGTAATCAGTTTACAAATCTCAATGCCTTAGGATGAATGGATATCCCAGATCAGGTTGTTTAGCACATTCACACTACTCATTCATGCCAGACATTCTATGTCTGAAATTGGATATCCTACTACTGCTCACATCTGTATGCTCATTTGTTTCTCTAACTCACTGAGAACTCCTTCAAGGCAAGGTCTGCATCTATTTTTTTTTTTTGCAATAACCAGTGTAATGTAAAATATAAAGTAGAATTCAGTAAATATTGGGGCACCTGGGTGACTCAGTTGGTTGGGCGTCCGACTTCAGCTCAGGTCATGATCTCATGGTTCGTGAGTTCAAGCCCCACATCATACTCTGTGCTCACAGCTCAGAGCCTGGAGCATGCTTCGGAATCTTTGTGTGTCTCTCTCTCTGCCCCTCTCCCCTCACACTCTCTCTCTCCCTCTCTCTCTCTCTCAAAAATAAGTAAATATTTTTAAAAAAGAATTTGGTAAATATTCAGTAAAGGAAATTCATAATTATTTTCAATTAAAAATACAATTTTTTTTCAAAATATAAAACAAAATGACTTGTAAAATACCACTACAAACTTTGGAAAAATTTGAAAACACATAAATTACTAGAAGGATCAAATTTTGAAAGTTCAACTTCATAATAAGTACAAATAAACATCCAAAAAACCATACCAAACCACTTTTATACAGTAACAACAAAAATATAAACATGATGTCAAATGAATACGTATGCAAGTGAAAGGTAATCAAATTATGTTTACCTGACACAAATCAAGTGTCACTGTTAATATTAAAGAAAAGCTAAGAAAAATTGGAAGAAATATTTAAGTAAATTTAATCCATGAATAAAATATAAGACCCAGGACTGATCAAAGATGAGAGCTCCAGATGATTTTGTTTTACATACTTGACTAGTTTGAAAAGCTATATGTTATGTTGGTGTCTCAGTTTAAGAAATTACTTATAAGAAGTAATTGCTTTGAACACTATCAAGAAGACTTATTACTTAGTATGCTTTATGATAAAACAATCCATATTTAATGCTGTCTGTGGAAGATTTAAACACACACACACACAAATTCTAGAATCAACTAGTAAAAACAGTGCTGATGCAAAAGTTATAGAATTTCACTAAGGAAATGTGTATGATTGAATCAAAGAATAACATATAAATACCTGCAGCTTGGTAAATTCTTTAACACTCCAAATAATAGGAACCTGTAGGTGCAATGCAATAGGTACACCACAGTGGTTGTGGGAACACCCTCAGAGGATGATATTAGACCAACGTCATGTGACCTAATATTGTTTAGAGAGAATACAAATGATAGTAGGTGCTTTCTCAATTACTTTTGGAATATTAAATATAATTATGGATAGTTTCCATGAGTTTGTATTTCCTTTTGGTTTATAATCAGAGAAAAATTATCTGTTCTTTTAAAACAGAATTTTAATTTATATTTGATTTTATTTATTTATTTTTTTTTTTCAACATTTATTTATTTTTGGGACAGAGAGAGACAGAGCATGAACGGGTGAGGGGCAGAGAGAGAGGGAGACACAGAATCGGAAACAGGCTCCAGGCTCTGAGCCATCAGCCCAGAGCCCGACGCGGGGCTCGAACTCACGGACAGCGAGATCGTGACCTGGCTGAAGTTGGACGCCCAACCGACTGCGCCACCCAGGCGCCCCTGATTTTATTTATTTTTAAAGCAAGTATTAATTATACAAACCCATAGGTATTTATGACTTAACTGCAAATCCTTTCATTAGATGTTGGAGCTATTTACTCTACTATGACAAATACTTCCTTAAACCTACATGCTCACTGTTTATATTCAGAGATTGCACCTTCTTGTTGAAGCAATAAAAGAACTTAGAAATTCGAATGCAAGTCACCTAACTATATACAAAAGATGAATATTTCTTTTCCTACTGCTTAGGAAGGTAACCATTTTTTAATGTATAAATAAGGATGTCTTGTATCCTGGTCATACAAATAGGTATTATCCAGATATAGCATTTGAAACGCTGGAGTCATTCCTATAGATGACTTTTACATCATCTTCCTTCTCTGACACACACAAATACACACTACTGTGTTGGTATAAGAAGCTCATGTGATAAGTCTTTAAGCAGCCCTTTGTAAAATGTAAGTCATATGTGTTCCTTGTCTTGTGCATTAGTTGTGTTAGTGCAGTATCTTTGAAATATCACCTACTGGTTTGATTTGTAGGTTCTGAAAATGTGTTATTTTGGCTTACAAAATGTGGCTAGGGATACGATTTATTAGTCATCAGGCATACTGACAGGTTGTGACTAAGATAGATGAAATGACATGACGATTTCAGGTCTACATTGATACATGCTTGTTATTGGCTCCAACGCCTAATTATATTACTTCGCAAGCCAGGCTTTTCCACCATTTAGATTAGTTGTTTCTAAATTCAAATGCCTAAGGCCTAATCATCTGGTGACAACTCAAAAAGAGGGAAAAAAAATATTGTTGTTCTTTATTTCTGTTTTCAAACTTGGAACAGAATGATTATGTCAAACAGAAATAAAATGCTTAGCTGTAGTGTTTTCTCTGTGGGCTTACAAACATTTACTTACTTTGTTTACAATGAGTCTCATAAGATTAACAAATCAAATTGACAGATGATCAATGCCAGGTCTATTGAGAAACTGCCTGTGCAAACAGAATACCAGATCAGACCCCAGTGGCTCACTCAAGCCCTGACAATCATATGTACATTGTAAAGCATGCCTGTGGTAAGAACTTACTGTAAAAGTCACCTTGGTATGAAAATGAACTTAACATGAATTTCACATTAGCTTGTGAAAGATAGCTTTAAAAAGATGTCTAAAGTACATGATGAAGCAGCTATTTATAATGACAAATATACTTAAAATGTTGAATTTTTATGTATCATTTTAATTGTTAGCAACTGTTAATTTTAATCATTTTAAAATGAAGAGATAAAATATATATTTTTATCCAAGCTGAATTCACTGATGTAGATGTGTATACATTTCTAGCTACTGTTAACATTTTTTAGCCATCTAGTAATTTCATGCTTTTGTGATCCTAATTCAAGCCATGCCAAGATTAACAAATTCAATTTGGTCTATTTTAAAAGTAAAGACCTGCACCCTTTATTAGATGTTAATTTTATAAGGGGAAAGAATATAGAATCAATAGAAATTCTGTATTTTAAGCATTCTGAGAAATTCATTTTTTTTTCTTTTTTGTGTTTTATTTTAATTTCTCAAATAATTTTTTATTATAAGCAATATACATTAAAATAAATTGTAAATTTTATTTACAGATTCTTTAAAATGATCCCAGAATTATTTTTATTTTGAAAATTACTCTTCTACTTTTATGGTGTGGAAGATTCATATACTACTTTATATTTATCAGTGAGGTAAATTATACCATATTTCTATATGTTTTCTAAATAATTAAAAATTATTTAAAATTCAAAAAAAGTTATTTAAAAGACTTATCCTTAGTTGTCCACATGCTTTTTTATTAATATTTATTATTTAATTATTCAATTTATCATAAACCAGAGGAAGTTGACTTGCAATAGTGACAACAGATAAGAAAACCAAGACTACTGTTAAAATACATTATGCAAAATGTGGCATAAGATCCGTCTCATTTTTTTATCCATTCTGACACCTGGTGTCTTTTGAGTGGAGCATTTAGTCCATTTACATTCAAAGTACTGTGATAGATATGTATTTATTTCCATTTTGTTGCTTGTTTTATAATTTCTGGAGATTTTCTCTGATCTTTTCTTGTCTTTGTCATTTGTCACGGTTTCTCTTTTGCACTCAGAGTCCCCTTTAATATTTCTTGCAGGGCTGATTTTGTGGTCACAAAATCCTTTAGCTTTTGTTGGTCTGGAAAACTCTATCTCTCCTTTTATTCTGACTGATAGCATTGCTGGATAGAGTATTCTTGGCTGCACACTTTTCCTGTTCAGCACTTTGGATACATGATGTCCCTTCCTTCTGCCTTGCCAAATTTCTGTTGAGAAATCTCCAGCTATCCTTGTGTTTTCTCTTGTAAGTTAAGGACTTCTTTTATCTTGTTGCTTTTAAGATTTTTATTTTATCACTATATTTTACAAATTCCATTATAATGCCTTAGTGTTGGTCTACTTTTGTTGTTTTTGATGGGAGTCTGTGCCTCCTGACTCTGGATGTCTGTTTCCTTCCCCAGATTGGGAAGTTTTCCACTCTTATTTCTTTAAAAATTTTTTTTTAAATATTTATTTATGAGAGAGAGAGAGAGAGAGAGAGAGAGAGAGAGCAAGAGCATGAGCAGGGGAGGGGCAGAGCAAGAAAGGGATGCAGAATCCAAAGCAGGCTCCAGGCTCTAAGCTGTCAGCACAGAGCCTGACACGGGGCTCAAACTCACAAGTGGTGAGATCCTGACCTGAGCTGAAGTCAGATGTTTAACCGACTGAGCCACCCAGGCGCCCCTTCACTGTTTTTTCTTGAAATAAATTTTCTGCCCTCTTTGCTCTGTCTTCTTCTTCTGGGACTCCTATAATATGAATGTTATTACATTTGATGGAGTCAGTGAGTTCCCTAAATCCATTCTCATACTGCATAATTCTTCTCTCTCTCTCTTTTGTTCTGCTTTATTATTTTCCATTATTTTGTCTTCTAGATCACTAATGCATTCCTCTGCTTCTTCCACCCTGCTGTTCATTGCATCAGGCCTGTTTCCAATCTCTTTTATTGCATTAATCATCTCTGATTGATTCTTTTTTACCCCTTTTATCTCTGTGGTGAGGATCTCACTGATGTCTTCTATTCTTTTCTCAAACCTAGTGAGTATCCTTATCATTGTTGCTTTAAATTCTCCATTAGGTATATTTGCTTAGATCTCTGGCCATAGCTTTATCTCATTCTTTCATTCGGGATAATTTCCTCTGTCTTGCATTTTGTCTAGGTTTCTGTCTTCTTCTCTGTGTTAGAAAGGTTAGTTATGTCTCCTGTCCCTGAAAGTAATGGCCTTGTGTAGAAGAGGTCATGTAGTGCCCAGGGCCTGGCACTTCAGGTAGTGTCTCCGGTATGTGCTGCTTGTGCTTTTGTTATGTTTTGGCTGCTCTACCCTTTAGGCCAGCTGTCCACAGAGGCTCTCCTTGCCTGGTGTAGGCAGTGTTTGGCCCCTGGCCTGAATGTGGTGAGTTTAAACTAGGTATGTTCTGGTCTGCTTTTAAAACGAGACTTGACACCAACTCCACCAGAACTGAGAGAAGGAGAGAGAGAATCCCAAGTAGGCTCTGTACTATTAGTATGGAGCCTGATGCAGGGCTCAAACTCACAAACTGTGAGATCATGACCTGAGCCAAAATCAAGAGTTGGATGCTTAACTGACTGAGCCATTTAGGTGCCCCTAAATTACCAACTTTAATTGAAATTTTTCTAATAATTATATAGCATTCATGTAATATTCAGTAAACAATGAATTATACTTTAGTATCAGTTTGCATTCTAAGCCAATATGGTAATAACTAAAGTTTTTCATAACACAGTTTTTCTTCCCTTTTAACAGTAGCATGGCATATTTTAATACATCCCTGAGAATTTGTCTGAGAGTTTAATGAGATCAGGGATGTTGGCCAGGCAACCAAGGTCAGAAGTTTTGAATAATACAGAGGAATCTTTAACTTTCATCTCAATATTCACTAGTACAGCCAGAAATATCCTTTGTTTTATAGGATCTGAGTTGGAAAGAGACCTATTGGGTCATCTTTTAAAAGTGTTCCTACCTAAATAGGATAGATAATTCCCTTCCAGTATAATCACCATGCATTGTAAAATAGACCCTTTATGTGACTAATCCCAGTGGAAATCTAGGATTTTATGTATCTTAGAATAACTATTTTAGACCAAATTTAAGAGTGAAATGCCAAAATTGTAGTTAACTTGATATTTCTAAATATTTTATATTAATACAGAACTGGGGTGTGTGTGTGTGTGTGTGTGTGTGTGTGTGTGTGTTGTATGTGTGTGTGTGTGTTTGAATATACACAGAAAATAGACTAGCCATAATACCACTTCATAATTATATAGTTATGTTTATATAGCTCCATTCTTAATTACAAAGTAGAAATAGTTTTCCATAAAAATCAATAGAAAATCAATTTTTTTGTTAGAGCCTTGTCACCTGTGCAAATGTGTCATTATAAAATGACATTGTAGAAATAGTCACCTTTAAAGATAACATTGCTAAGATAGGAAGGCAAGACATGAAGAACAAAAATTCTTAAACCTTCCATTTCTTTAATAGTTATAAATTTGATAACATATATCACCCAACTTCCTCTCCCTTTCTCCCTTACTTCCATTATATGATCAAATGGAAAAAGAAAAAAAATATATTACATTGGATGTGAGGCATATGGTAAATCAGAATCGAACAAATGAAGTCGAGTTTCTTATTGAGGCTGACTATATGGAATGACAAATTAAAGACCATGAGATCTTTTAAACATGCATTTGGAAAACAGAATTGTGTTCTAAACCCATTCCTTACAAATGGTATACCTTTTGAGATTTTCAGTAATTAATATAACTTTAAGATTATTTGACATATTCTTGCCACATAAAATGATAAATACCATGAGTTGTCTCTTTTCTTCTAATTTTTCAATCTATACTTAATGTTACCATGAAGGTATTTTTAAAAATTTCCACTTAATTCCCTTGTTGAAATTTCTATTTCATGGTACCCAATCCTCTAAGGACCAAAATACACACTTATTTCTAATCACCTGGTCAGCCTCTTTGCCCTTGCATATTTTATTCCAGCATTACTGAAAAATACATAGCTTCCATGTAAAACCTAGATTTTGTGAAAGTTATTGCCTCTACTCTCTCTCAATTCATTCTAAGCTTTTAGATCTCACCTCTAATTCTCTCTAAATTTGAAATCTTTTCTAACTTTACCCGGGAGATTTCATCATTTTGCAAAATTTTAATCATTATGGCAAATTTTATACTTTATTGTCATTTTTTTCCCATGCAACTCTGCTACTTCCTGAGATTTTAAACACATTTAGAGTAAGGAATGTACATTTTCTCCTTTGTATTCTCAACCTGACATAATGGTAAAAATATTGATAAATATTGAATGTCTAATGGCTATGCAAAGTGTATTTTTAGCAAAATTTCACAACCCAATGATTTACCTAGTTGGTAGTTAACAGATTTCTGTACAAGTTCATCAATTTACAGAAGACCAAATAGCCAGTCAGTATTAGAACTGGGATTCCAAGTCAGGCTGACTCCAGAGTATGAATTCTTAATCATATTTAAAGTTCTGGCTACCTGAACTATACACCCTCAGTACTTGTGATTACCCAAGGGCTATCTCTGCCTAGAAACTAAGACCAAGAAGGAATACATTAGTTTGTCTAAGTGTGACATTTTTTCTCTCTCTCTCTTTAAAACTACTTTATTGGGATATGATTAACATACAAAAAGCTGTATATATCTACTGTATACAATTTGAGGATTCTGTAGATAAGTATACACAGGTGAAATTGTCACCTCCATTACTGTCATAAACATAAACATAAAATCACCTCCAAAAGTTTCCTTCTTCCCTCCTAGCAATACAGTATCATTAACTATAGCTACTATGGTGTATAGTAGATATCTAGGACTTATTTATTTTGCGTGACTGAGACTTTGTAACTTTAATTCTCACCACCACTACTGCTAGCCCCTGGCAACCATTTTGGTCCCTGCTTTTTTTTTTTTTTTTAATATTTCTCTTTTTAAAAATGCCTGAAGAGGCCTTTTAATAATAACGAAAGAGATTTAATTTACATCCTAACTTCAAAAAACAAATTAAATTGTGAAGAATCAAATAGCAATGTAGTTAAACTCCATAAAGATTTACTACATTTAACAATTTTTAAATACCATTGTATGAAAAGTGCATACGTTTTATTGTACATGCTTTTAAAACAATCCTTTTTAACTATAGAACTAAAGCTTCAGTCTTTGTAATCTTAGATTGTGTCTTCCTTCTTCAACCTTCCTGTACAGTTTCATGTTGATCGGGTAACCATAGCATCCAAATAGGGACGTTCTTGAAAGTAATAAATATTAAAGCAGTTAAAACAAAGACACACACATCCTATGCTATAGGACACACAGCATAATCCAGGATTACACTGGGCAAACTGGGAGGAGTGATCACCTTATGTATTGGCCATTTTCTTAGTGTCCTGTGAGACATTATTATATAAGAAACACAGAGTCTCCTATATCTCTGCATTTTTTAGTCCCCTTTTCTTTAAGCATAAATAGGCTTCCAAACCTCAGAGGTATAAAAGCAAATCTTTATGGCCCCTATTAGTCCTTTCTAATTTTATCTATCATCATCTTTGAACTTAAAATTCCACAATTTTCCAAATCCTAATACTCTTCTAAAAGTAAAACTCTAAAGCTCAAGAGTTAAGGGAAAAGAAAAAAAGGATAAGGAGAAAGAGGAAGAAGAAGTAGAAAGAAAGGAGGAAAGGAAAGGGAAGGAAAGAAAAGGAAAAGGAAGGAAAATGAAAGGGAAGGGGAAGGAAAGGAAAAGGGAAATGAAATAAAGAAAAAAAAAGAAACAGTAGGGTGCATACTTTTGTAGCCTGTGTCTCAACCAGAGTTCTCAATTCCAACATATGTTTCTTATTTTCATAAGGTTACACAGTTATGTAGAAAGTCAAAATTATGCAAACAACATATATTCATTGTAGAATGTATAAAGAATAAAAAAGGAAAGAAGAATTAAAGGAAGTAGAGAGGGAGAAATATAGAAAGGAAGACAGGAGGTGTAAGAAAGAAGACAGGAGAGAGAAAAGAAAAGAGAAAGGAAGGAGATGGAAGGTAAGGGAAGAGAAGGGAAGAAGAAAGTGTTACCTGGTGAGCTGGGGAGACCCTGGGCCCTTAGGCCTCAACTGAGCCTGTCCCCAGGATGTCACCAGAGTCTCTTGGTCTCCTCACAAGAAAGAATTCAAGGACAGAAACAACACACCAGATGAGTGACACAAGTGGGAAAATTTATTAAAGCAAAAATAGATACTTGAATGGAAGAACGGGAGCTCAAGAAAGAATTGTGAGCCATGGGGTTTGGGTTTCTTTTATTGACAGCTGTTAACAAGGGGGTAGAATATTTGTTACTTGGGATGGGAATTTGTCGGAAGCAATGTTTCATGCCTTTTCTTTCTTATTTGGTCAGGGGTTTACTGCCATGGCACCTGCCATTTCGGCCTGTCTGGTTTGATCTAGCTTCTTCTGGCTGTGTGTTGGAATATTGCCAGGACAGACCTCTGATTTTCTGAATAGTTGGCCTTGACTTCCTCTTCGCAGGCTTCCAGGAATCTTGCTAGGACCTAACACACTGTCTCTAACAGAAGGAAGTGCTAAAAACAATATTCAACCAAGTGAAATTTAAAGATTTTAATACTTTTATTGAGCTATTCCTGAAACAGGTAGCATCCCTTCTAGCAAATAGGAAGAGCTCCGGGGATCTATAGAAAATGGAAGACTTTTATCAGCAGAAAGTGGGGAGAAACAAGGAAGTCGTAAACAAAAGAAAGGATTATTTCAGGCAAGGTCACTTTCTTTTGGGTGTCTATCAGGTAGATTACCTCCTGTGTGCTGCCCAGGCAATTTTAAGCAGGTTGGTTGAGATTATAATCATAGGAGAGGCTGAAACTGCACTTAGTCCAAGTCTTAAGTCTTGGTTTGCTGACTTGGAACTTAGCACAAATGACTCTTTTTTAACAAAAGAAAGGGACAGAGGAAGTGAGGGTTGGGAGAGAATAGAAACTTGACTTCTTGTTATTATTTGACTTTTGTTATTATCTATTTGACTTCTTGTTATTGGAAAGTGAGGTCAGTTTATATTCTATCTTCTATGAGGATCATTTGGCTTGCTGTGTACTCTGCTTATATTTGCCATCTCACTTGGTGTCTGTTACACGTCTTTAATAGATGTCTAAGAATCTATGAAAGGAGGGAAGAAAAACTTACACTGTATCAACATGATTATTGTGTCTAAAATCTAGGGGTGCCTGGGTGGCTCAGTTGGTTTAAGCGTCCGACTTCGGCTCAGGTCATGATCTCACCATCTGTGAGTTCAAGCCCTGAGTCGGGCTCTGTGCTGACAGCTGAGAGCCTGGAGCCTGCTTAGGATTCTGTGTCTCCCTCTCTCTCTGCCCCTCCCCTGCTCATGCTCTCTCTCTCTCTCTCTCTCTCTCTCTCTCTCTCTCTCTATGTCTCTCTCTCTGTCAAAAATAAATAAAAAATTAAAACAAATTTTTTTTAAAAATAAAATAAAATCTAAAAAGTAAAACATAAAGCTTTCCTATAGTTGAAGTTTAACCTAGATTATATTCTTTTCAACTCCCATCATTATGCAAACCATTGAAAATAGCCCTTCTGCTTATTTTTTTTTTAAGTCTGTAGCAGTTTGTAGACACATTTTAAAGCATGGCTTTATGTATCCCCAGTACCAGATACTTCTACATGATTATAAATATTATAGGTTTTGTGAGCACTGAATAATCATATTCAGTTCCTTTGTAGTTCTTTAGGGGAAAAAGAACTTATACATAATTCATTGGAAATTCATACTTTTGTTTGCATATTTATCATTACATTGTCATCTCACAAATATAATATGATAAAGAATATATATCCACGTTCACTTGATAGGACACAAGTTTGATAGGATCTTATTTAACAAAGTATCTCTAATTTATATTTAATATTTTATGATTTTTTTCAATTTTTACATATTTGATTTTTTATATATCAATTTTATAAAGGAAGATCACTAAGAGCTCACATGAAATTTGAAACAGGATGAAATAATAAAAATACTGATGTGATTACCAAAGATTTATATACATATATATCATAGCAAGCCAAAGTAAAATAGAGTAAGTTTTCCTATTTTTAAATTCAACTTCATTTTTTAAATCAAATTTTATATTTATTTTTCATAGAAACAGATTTATTTTGTGCTGGGTAAATAAGTGATTTATTATAAAAAGTTAAAAAGTTGTAGGGTCTTGACCTTGATATTTACCTAAATATTTCACATTTTTCCATTGTGATTCACATCAGCATATATAATACTTAAAATTGGACATTTCCAACTGGACTATTATGTTTATAGATCCTAAAATATCATCTTCAGTTTACTTTTTACCTTGTATACATAACCTTGCAATTTTTTAGTAAGTTATTTTTTTCAAATTGTACTGTATTCTTTTTAAGTAATCTCAGTGCTACTGCTTATAAATTATTCAGTTGTAATTTTTATGCTTTAAAGATGTGTAAATTTAAATCTGAATATTCCTTAGTTTCAACAGCACAAGAACAACAATAATATAGTTAATGCATCATTTATCATTCATCTCTGGTATCAGCCTAGATATAAATGCGTGACTAAAGAATAAATTAGCCCTTTTTTATATAGAATAATTGTATTTCTAATATTTCAAATTAAAAATAATGTATCCTTGGGCTCTATTAAAATATATTTAAATTTGTGACATTAATGGCAGTTCTCTTTCAATTTTTTAATGTTGTCACCAAGTCCTATCAATTCTAGTTTCAAAATCGTTGCAGTGAGTCCCATGTATCATTTGCCAGTGTTAACATCCACTTCAGATATTTGTCATCTTTTACCTCAGTTGCTGTAATAACCTCTAAATTTGTCCTATTGATGCATATACCGCATGCCACACTGCTTTCTTAATAAAAAAACAAAATCATATGTTATATCTTCCTGCTTTAAAAGTACCACATCACCTAAGGAATAAGTCAAAATTCCTTAGAATGACACTTAAAAAGTTTATAATGTGGATCCATCCTTTATTTTCTTAAATTTCTTCTTAAGTTCCTTTAACAAACCTATGAATTCTACTGTTCTCCCCATTTGTGTATGTGTATGTGTACAATCACAATCACAATGAATTTACTAAATAGACTTCCTTACTGAATGATCAAGGAGCCATGAGAAAACCACAGAGAAGAAAAAATTATCCAATAAATAGTTTTGTAATAAATGGTTTCTTATCGTGGAGGAGGATTCAATTTAAGTAGGTTGGGTACAAGAGGCAGAGATGGATATTAGTATTGATCGAGGTCTCTTGAGATCAACACCTATGGATGTCAGGGAAAGGAGAAGAATTGGGTAGCCAGAGAAGATGGGCTCTGATATACTCTAAATATTGACCTCTAAATATGCACCAATCCTTAGATTATTTCAAGTAGAGAAGAAGGGACCAGGTTTTTTCTCAGTCTGCATCCATTTGTCATTAGATACAGGCTGTTGCCAAGAAAGTCAACACTCTGTCAAGGCAGCACTCTTCACCAGAAATAATTCCTGGAGTTGAATGATCCTTGAAGGCTATTGAAGCACTTCCAGGTACTGGGGATTTACGTTCTTTAGTCCTGAAGGGGGATTGAGGAAACACATCACAGGGTCCACTCTACTTATCTCACAGCAGCAACAAAAAGTATTCACTGTGAATTGAAGATTAAAATATTAAACATTGAAATATTAAAGAAAATGTTCTGCAAACTTTGTTTTACCTTCTACAATGTGAATGCCTCAGTATATAAAAGGTATAGAAGAGATTACAAAGAAAATATAAATATTTGAACATGTTATTTGCCACCTCTCACATACATATGGACAGGCATAGTCTGCTGATATAACCAAAATAAAAAGGTTATAAAAAGGGCAAGAAGAAAATATTGAAGCAAATATGTAAGATGATTAATACTCTTGCAACTAGATTATTGAAATGGTGAAGGGGGTTGAACTCTATGGGATATGAATAGGAAACCACCTTTACTTTTTTTCCAGAATCTACCTTCAATCATACTTTATTAAATTCCTTTTGCTTAAGTCTAAGTATATCCAATAGCTTTCCAATCAATTTCAGTTGTAAGAAAAATCTTATTAAAGCAACTGTGACATTTAGTTATTAAAATGTTTAGTTCAACTAAACAAAACTTCAATCTAATATCACATTCATCAGCTTCTCTCTCCCCTAGCACAGGCTTTACCCTTGTTTCTAGGCTTATGGACTTGCAGAGAAGAGGAACAAAGGGATTAGAGAAGGCAGCTTTGAGAGTTTATGTAATGAATGCTGTTGAAATGTGACCATTGAAGCCTCTATGTGGCCACCACCAAATGGAGACTTGGTATCATCACGGATGATACTTGCTCTTCTTTGGAGGTGTTAGAGGAACTTTGACTTTACACTGTTGCCTGATACAGGCTATGCCCTCATCCAGTGACTTGTGCAAAAGCCCCACCTCCATGTCTCATTATCCTCACTCTGGCCCTTTCATGAGGGGACTGCGTGAAAGAACACTAGCCAAGCTGTCATCTGCACTTCCCCATGGTCCTTCTGAATCTTATGCATACTTTTCTTACCAAATGAGATAGAAGCTCTTGTTTAATTGTTGAACCTCTTTCCTCACCTTGTTATGGAAAGCTTCTTCAGACTCATGACTTTTGACTTCTCTAGCAGAGAACAGTCTAGAGGTTCATATACATTCCCAAACTCCCTAGAGCATGTACCAAACTCTCTCAGGAACCTTCATATCGTACTCCATTCTGATGAAATCTAGAGCCTGTAAGATTCTGCAGTTATGCAAGCATTTGAATGAGGAAGAAAGTGCCCTGCTTGCAGGTATCTTCATTCTCTACAAGTGTTTCTTCTTTGAAGAGGAGGAGAAGGCCCCTCCCATCTCCCAGGAAAAATGCCACAGCTTTCTCTAACTCTATAAACTCCCTTCAAATATCCAGTATTCCAATATTATCTTTGGGGAGATGAGAGTCACTGAAGAGAAACACATTTTTTTAGAGAGAAAGAGAGTGTGTGGGTATGGGAAAGAGGAGCAGAGGGGGGCAGAGGGACAGAGAGCAAGAATCTTAAGCAGGCTCCATGCTGAGCATGGACATGGGACTTGATCCTGGGATCAAGCAGGCTCCATGTTGAGCATGGACATGACCCTGGGATCATGACCTGGGCAAATTTCATGAGTGAGATGCTAAACTTACTGAGCCACCCAGGCATCTTTACTATTTTTGAATAAATTGTGCATGAATATGTCTTTTACTGTATCTTAGAGTTAGGATGCTTGTTTCCTTCAGTGTCCCATTACATCTCCACCAAACAAATTGCTTGTATAAAATTCGATTTGCCAATGTCATGACTTTAATAAATCCAACGGCAATGAATATTAATAAACAATTCATCAGTAAAGAATAAATACAACTCAAAAGCTTAACAACCCTTTTCTCCCTTTTAATGATAATGATACCCTTTGCTAAAAATTACAGACTAAAATCGGCATTATTGGAAAGAAAATGAATTGAAAACTTTTTTATAGTTAATTTTCACTACTTCATTTAACTTAACTGGTTTCAAATATACATGATTGAGAGAGAGTGGACCAATTTAAATAATATTGGGGATATTACTTACCATTCTGCTAAATAAATTTCCCAGACCCATTGGGTCATGGAAGAAAATATGAATATGTTGTTCCTTCAACACTTCTCAGTTTCAGCTTACATCCCACATAGTGTGACCTTTCCTCAGCACTGAATGTGCTGCTAGCTTTTAAAAGCACAGTACTTGTTTTAATAAAATATAGACTATAATATAAACCACTACTTCATCTAGTATTTTCCTGAGGAATTAGTAATCTATTTCAAGATTAAGAAAGCGTGGTATGTACATTTTGAAGGACAGAATGTAGATTTTCAAAATGATACTTTTTCACAAACTGTGATAAGGGTGATTTTGATGTTAGGTTATTTTTCATTAAATGTGTTGACTTTGAAACTAAACTCTAATTAAGATATGCTGCTATACAATCTTTTTGGGAAACAATTTGGCACCATATATCAAGAGTCATAAAAATATACCAAATATATTTTTGGAATGAATGTACTATGAGTTTAAGGAAGTTTGAAAGTTTACATCCCATAGTTATTTCAAGATTAAAATGGTTTTAATTTATAATCTGTATTTAGAATATTGCCTCTCTGTAATCCAATTAATTCTGCAGTGAAATAACCTTTTGAAATCCAAATCTTATTATGGTACTCCCGTTTAAAATGCTTAAATGTAACCCGTCATCTACAAAACAAGCTCCAAATTCCTTACGGTGGCCTACATTTTCTTTCTTGATATGACCTCATTTACTTTTCCACGTAACTCTATCAACGGCCACACAGTACTTGCCCTTCCCCTATGTTAATCTACTCCACACTAAAGCCATTCTACCATTTTTCCCCTTATTCTTCCCTATCAATATGCTGTTCCTCCCTCTTTGCCTGACAAACTTAAGCTCATTCTTTGAAATTCTGGGTCTATCTTTGTCATTCTGTCTGTAACTTCTTTAATGTGGTACATGATTAGCAAGTTAACTAGTTACTATATTGGAGCTTCTGGAGAACACAAACTTACTGTACTTTACTGTAACTCTTATTCAGTGTATATAGCAGATTTTTGGCAGTCAAAAATTAGGTGAATTCATAATTGAATAAACAAATGAATAATAAATGAAAAAAATTGACTTTTTATTTAAAAAATGGTATGGTTTAGGGGCTGTTGGGTGGCTCAGTTGGTTAAGCCTCCAACTCTTGATTTCAGCTCAGCTCATGATCTCACCATTCATGGGTTCGAGCCCTGTATTGGATTCTGTGCTGTCAGCATGGAGGCTGCTTGGGATTCTGTCTCTCTGCCTCTCTCTCTCTCCTTCTCTCTCAAAATAAATAAATAAACTTTTAAAAAGTGGTACAGTGTAATACTTTTAAATTATTATACACCAAATGAATTAACGGTGATTATATATATATGTATATGTATATATATATATATATATATATATATATATATATAGTGATTATTACTGCTCCAGATATAAAGTCATACATCAGATATATGTTGGGATGGCAAAAGCCTTAGAGATATCATCTCCTTGTAGGTTAGAGAACAGATTTGTCCATTCACCAGGATAATAAAGATCATGTTTCCCTTTCACTTGGGGGAGGAAGTTAGATAGATTTGCTAGTAGTCTCTTTATGAAATTAGGGTTTCCTAAATTTGTATTTCTTCAGAAATGGCATAATCCTACTATTAGTGAAGCATCCACCTGGACCTGTCTTCATTGCTTTCCAAGGACCTAGGGGGTGTTAAAAAAATTGCACTGGATAGAACTAAAAAGGCAAGGGAGACTTTATTCAAGATGACTGTGCTGGAGTGAGGACTATTATATCAAGGGAAGAGATTGATTTCAACTCTACCGAAACAAAAGACAGGAGGATTTTGTATTGTTTTGTTGGGTTCTTTGCATATCATTTTTTAATTTAATCTAAGTTAGTTAACATATAGTGTAATAATACTTTCAGGAAAAGAATTTAGTGATTCATCACTTACATATGACACCCAGGGCTCATCCCAACAAGTGCCCTTCTTAATGCCCATCACCTATTTAGCCCAATCCCCACCAGCACCCTCATTTTGTTCTAAGTCTCTTATGGTTTACCTCCCTCTGTTTTCACTTACTTTCCTTCCCTTCCCCTATATTAATCTGTTTTGTTTCTTAAATTCCACATGTAAGTGAAATTGTATGATAGTTTTCTTTCTCTGACTTATTTCACTTAGCATAATACCCACTAGTTCCATCCACGTTATTGCAAATGGCAAGATTTCATTCTTTTTCATCACTGAGTAGTATTCCATTGTGTATCTATACCACCTCTTTTTTATCCATTCATCAGTTGAAAGACATTTTAGCTCTTTCCATAATTTGGCTATTGTTGATAGTGCTGCTATAAACATTGGAGTGCATGTGCCCCTTCAAATCAGCATTTTTGTGTCCTGTGGATAAATACATACTAGTGCAATTGCTAGGTCATAGGGTATCTCTATTTTTAATTTTTTGAGGAACTTCCATAGCGTTCTCCAGATGGCCGCACCAGTTTGCATTCCCAACAACAAGTGCAAAAAAATTCCACTTTCTCTGTATACTCACCAACATTTGTTGTTTCCTAAGTTGTTAATTTTAGCCATTCTGACAGGTGTGAGGTGGTATCTCATTGTGGTTTTGATTTGGATCCCTGATGGTGAGTAATGTAAAATCTTTTCATGTGTCTGTTAGTCATCTGGATGTCTTCTTTGGAAAAGTGTCTGTTCATGTCTTTTGCCCATTTCTTCACTGGATTATTTGTTTCTTGGGTGTAGAGTTTGATAAATGCTTTATAGACTTTGGATACTAAGCTTTTATCTGACATGTCATTTGCAAATATCTTCTCCCATTCTGTCAGTTGTCTTTTAGTTTTGTAGATTGTTTGCTTCATTGTGCAGAAAATTTTGTCTTGATGAGGTCCCAGTAGTTCATTTTTACTTTTGTTTCCCTTGCCTCTAGAGACATGTGTAGTAGGAAGTTGCTGCAGCTGAGGTCAAAGAGGTTGTTGCCTGTTTTTTCCTGTAGGATTTTGATGGTTCTGTCTTATCTTTAGGTCTTTCATCCATTTTGAGTTTACTTTTGTGTATGGATTAAGAAAGTTGTCCAGGTTCATTCTTCTGCATCTCGCTGTCCAGTTTCCCAATACCATTTGCTAAAGAGACTGTCTTTTTAACATTGGATATTCTTTCCTGCTTTCCCAATTTGGCCTTAAAATTGTAGGTCCATTTCTGAGTTTTTGATTCTGTTCCATTGATCTATGTATCCATTTTTGTGCCAAGACTGTACTGTCTTGATGATTAGAGTTTTGTAATACAGCTTAAAGTGGGGAATTATGATGCCTCCAGCTTTGATTTTCTTTTCCAACATTATGTTGGCTATATTTTAGAATTATTTGTTCTAGCTCTGTGAAGAATGCTGGTGTTATTTTGTTAGGGATTGCACTGAATGTGTAGATTGCTTTGGGTAGTATTGACATTTTTAACAATGTTTGTTCTTTCATTCCGTGAACATGGAATGTTTTTTCCATTTCTTTGTGTCTTCTTCAATTTCTATCATAAGCTTTCTATAGTTTTCAGAATACATATCTTTTGTCTCTTTGGTTAGGTTTATTCCTAGGTATTTTATCGGTTTTGGTGCAGTTGTAAATGAGGTCGATTCCTTGATTTCTCTCTCTCCACTGCTTTATTTTCGGCATATAGAAATGAAAGAGATTTCTGTACATAGATTTTATACCCTGTAACTTTTCTGAATTCGTGTATCAGTTCTAGTACCTTTTGGGTGAAGTCTTTTGAGTTTTCCACATACAGTATCATGTCATCTGTGAAGAGTGAAAGTTTGACTTCTTCCTTGCTGATTTGAATGCCTTTTATTTCTTTTTGTTGTATAATTACTGAGGATTGAACAACAGTCATGAAAATGGACATCTCTGTTGTGTTCCTGATCTTAAGATTAAAGCTCTCAATTTTCCCTCATTGAGAATGATATTAGCAGTGGTTCTTTCATATTTGGCCTTTATGATGTTGTGGTATATGTTCCTTCTATCCCTACTTTCTTGAGGCTTTTTATCAAAAAAGAATGCTGTATTTTTTCAAATGCTTTTTCTGTATCTATTGAAGGGATCACTAATTAATGTGATGTATCACACTGATTGATTTGTGGATAGTGAACCAGCCTGACAGCCCAGTTATAAATTCCACTTGATCATGGTGAATAATTCTTTTAATGTATTGTTGTATTCTATTTGCTAGTATCTTGTTGAGAAATTTTGCATCCATGTTCATCAGTGAAACTGGTTTGTAATTCTTTTTAGTGTGGTCATTTTCTGGTTTGGAGTCAAGGTAATGCTGGCCTCATAGAATTAGTTTCGAAGTTTTCCTTCCATTTCTGTTTTTTTGGAACAGCTTTAAAAGAATAGGTTAACTCTTCTTTAAATGTTTGGAAGAACTGCCCTGGGAAGGTATTTAGCCCTGGACTCTTATTTGTTGGGAGATTTTTGATTACTGATTAAATTTCTTTACTGGTTATGGGTCTGTTTAAATTTTCTATTTATTCCTTTTTCAGTTTTGGTAGTTTATATATTTCTAGGAATTTATCCATTTCTTCCAGATTACCCAATTTGTTGGCATATAATTGCTCATAATATTCTCTTATTATCATTTTTATTTCTGCAGTGGTGATTGTGATCTCTCCTCTTTCAGTCATGATTTTATTTAGTTGGGTCCTTTTTCTTTTTGATCAATCTGGCTAGGGGTTTATCAGTTTTGTTAATTCTTTCAAAGAACCAGGTCCTAGTTTCATTGATCTGTTCTACTGGGTTATATATATATATAATTGATTTCTGCTCTAATATTTATTATTTCCCCTCTTTTGTTGGTTTTGGGCTTGATTTGCTTTTTTCTTTCCACATTCCTTATGTGTAAGGTTAGGTTGTATATTTTGAGGCATTTCTTCCTTCTTTAGGAAGGCCCGGATTGCTACATACTTCTCTCTTATGATAGCATTTGCTACATCTCAAAGGTTTTGGACTGTTGTGTTTTCATTTTAAATTGCTTCCAAATACTTTTTTATTTCCTCTTTAATTCTTGGTTAACCCATTCATTTTGTAGTAGGATGTTCTTTAACCTCCAAGTATTTGTGGTCTTTCCAATTTTTTTTTCTTCTGGTTGATTTCAAGTTTCATAGTGCTGCAGTTGAAAATATGCATGGTATTTTATTCACCTTTTTGTAATTGTTGAGGGCTGATTTGTGAGCCAGGATGTGATATGTTCTGGAGAATGTTCAATGTGCACTCGAGAAGAAGGTGTATTCTGCTGCTTTAGGATGCAATGTTCTGAATATCTGTCAAGTCCATCCTGTCCAGTTTGTCATTCAAAGCCATTGTTTCCTTATTTATTTTCTCCTTAGATGATCTGTCAATTGCTGTGATTGGGGTACTGAAGTCCCCTGCTATTATGGTATTATTATCAATGAGCTTATGCTAGTGATTAATTGATTTATACATTTGGGTATTTCAAGATGGGGGCATATTTACAACTGTTAGATCTTCTTCGTGTTTAGACCCCTAAATTGTGATATAATGCCTTTCTCCATCTCTTGTGACAGTATTTGTTTTAAAATCTAGTTTTTCTGATGTAAGTATAGCTACTCTGTCTTTCTTTTGGTGACCATTAGCATGACAGATGGTTCTTCATCCCCTTACTTTCAATCTGCAGGTGTCTTTAGGTCTAAAATGAGTCTCTTATAAGCAGCATATAGATGAGTCTTGATTTTTTTATACATTCTGATACTGTATGTCTTTCGATTGGAGCATTTAGTCTGTTTACATTTAGAGTGATTATTTAGAGATATGAATTTAGTGCCATTGTGTTGCCTGTAGAGTTGGTGTTTCTGGTGATGTTCTCTGTTCCTTTTTAGTTTTTGTTGGTTTTGTTTTGTTTTCTCCACTCAAAGAGTCCCCCTTCAAATTTCTTGTAGGGTTGGTTTAGTGGTCACAAACTCCTTTCGTTTTTGTTTTTATGAGAAACTCTCTCCCTCTTTCTATTTTGAATGTCAGCCTTGCTTGATAAAAAATTCTTGACTGCATATTTTTCCCACTCAGCACATTAAATATATCCTGTCGTTCCTTTCTGGCCTGCTAAGTTTCTGTGGACAAATCTGCTAAAAACCTGACCTGTCTTCTCTCATAGGGTAAGGACTGCTTTTCCCTTGCTGCTTTCATGATTCTTTCTTTGTGTATTTTGTCAATTTGACTATGAAATGCCTTGGTGATGGTCGGTTTTTGTTGAATATAATGGGAGTTCTCTTTGCTTCTTGGATTTTGATGTCTGTGTCCTTCCCCAGATTAGAAAGGTTTTCAACTATAATTTATTCACATAAACCTCCTGCCCCTTTTCCCTCTCTTCGTCTTCTGGGACTCTTATGATATGAATTTTATTCCTCTTTAATAAGTCACTGCATTCTCTAAGTCTTATATCATGATTATTTGCCTTTGTTTCTCTCTTTTTTCTGCTTAATTATTTTCCATAATATTATCTTCTATGTCACTGATACACTGCTCTGTTTCATCCATCCTTGTTATCACAGCATCCATCCAAGATTTCATCTAATTTATAGCATTTTTAATTTCAGCCTGACCAGATTTTAGTTCTTTTATCTCTGCAGAAAGGGATTCCCTGGTGTCTTCTATATTTTGTTTAACCCCAGTTAGTATTCTTATCATTGTGGTTTTAAATTCTAGTTCAGACATCTTACTTATATCTGTGTTGATTAAATCCCTGGCTGTCATTTCTTCTAGTTCTTTCTCTTGGGGTGGATTTCCTCTGTCTTGTCATTTTTGAGGAAAAATATTAAGACAAAAATAAATAAATAAAAATTAATAAATTGAAAACAAAACAAAACAAATTAAATAAAGGAAGCTAGATCTGAGGTTTGTTTCAGTTCGCTTGTTGAGAGAATCTTGATAGAAAAAAAAAGAGAGAAAGGAAAAAAAAGTTTTAAAAAATTGGAGTTAAAAAAATGGTAAAATAAAATAAATAATAAAGTAAATAATAATATATTTGCTCTTTCTGCCAAGTTATCTGGCTCAAATTATGCAGATTGTTGCATTAATCTTCAGATGAATTTTCTAAGTATTCAAAATGGTTTGATGCTGATCTTGCTGTCTTTCAGGGACAAGACAAGCTCAGGGTCCCCATACTACTCTGTCATCTTAACTCTGTCTCCCTGTCAAGGCGGAGAGATTTTAAGCACTGGTGTGAACTAGTGCAAAAGTACTGGAGAAAGTTAGTGGAGAAGTTTGGTCAAGGGGATTAGGTCATCTTTGTTTGCTAATTGGTGCCCATGAATGTTTGGCTTCTACTGTATTCACAGAGACTTGGAGAAAAGAGCACTATCTTTCATGGTGACTGCATTCCAAAGGGAAGGCTCCCAAATCACTGAGAAGACATTCCTGGGATGTAAAATTGGCTAGAGGCTTAGAGAAGAGTTACATCTGAAAGGGGCAAGGGGTGCCTGGCTGGCCTAGTCAGCGGAGCATGTGTCTCTTCATCTCAGAGTTATGAGTTCAAGTCCCATGTTGGGCATGGAGCCTACTTAAAAAGGGTGCAGAAGGGGCGCCTGGGTGGCTCAGTCGGTTAAGCGGCCGACTTCGGCCCAGGTCATGATCTCGCGGTCCATGAGTTTGAGCCCCGCGTCGGGCTCTGTGCTGACAGCTCAGAGCCTGGAGCCTGTTTCAGATTCTGTGTCTCCCTCTCTCTGACCCTCCCCCATTCATGCTTTGTCTCTCTCTGTCTCAAAAATAAACGTTAAAAAAAAAAAGGGTGCAGCAGAGAAATAATTTATAATTGCAAGTTTTCTTAAGTAAATGCTCTAAGAAAAGGGAGGTCAGGGGTCTCTAGTCAGGAAGAAATCTATCTAAAGTTTAGTCAAGCTGAGGGTAATGTCAAGGCCATTTTGATCAGAGGACAGGGAGAATTGTTGCTCTTGTGGCCTGTTATGCTATGAAATATAAAGTGTTTGTCTCTGACCCAGAAATCTCATATCATCTACCAGTACATTGTATATGTCTAATTTAGACAAAGGTTTGAAGTCTGCCATTGAAATTCAGCTATGCTACAGGATGAAGATCATAACGTAAATTTAAAAAAATATGGTCCACTTATTAAATTCCCTTTCTCATTCATGTTTTTCTGGAAATTTTAGTGTTGATTTAATTTGAGTAATTTTTTCTTTCAAAAACTATTCTCTTATGTAGAGAGAGTAAATTAATGCATTGGCATTCAAATAGTATATTGTTAGATTAAACTAATAATGAAATTCTTATAATCATCAGTAATGTTAAACTTTTGAATAAACAACTGTGCTATAAAGAGTAAAATATGAATTTGCATTTTTAATTTGACAAGTATTAATTATTATGTCGTATAATAGAAGACTGAAATTGAGCTTATCTTATTAACTTGAGTCTATCATAGAACTGTCCTAAAAAATATTATATTTTTCTTAGGATATGGTCTCTACACCATATTTACTCCTTTTAAGTCTGTAATAAAGGGACTTCACAATATTTGTTTAGCTATAGACACAATCCATTTTTCTTATATATTAAAAAAGCAGAGTGAGACAGTTTATTATACTTTTAAGTTTTTAGATTATTTTCTATACCACAGATGAATAAAATGATGATGCTTTTATTAATGTTCAAAACCAACATTTTTTTGCTTGATTTTTTTCTGAGATGTAAAGGAAACAAGAGTATAATCATCAGGATCATACTTAATGGTGGACTTGGTTGGAACTATCAAATCTACTTTATGTGCCTGCTCTGTAAGTAACTGTACTTCATTGCCTAGAGCTGAAGGTAGTATTGATTATCGAGTATGATCAGCAAGACTAGAAGAATTCAGTGAAGATATATGACCACTTTTTACTTTTTATTTATTTTTTTATTTTTCATTCTTTTATTAAAGAAAATATGTCTAAATATAACTCCTTCTTATGAAAATGCCCTATTCCATTTGTGCAAAAACATTTACAAAAAAAGAAATTTTCATGTTTCTAGTGTGGATGAAACTATTCTGCTAGACAGTATGACCACTTTTTGAAATCAAAATCTAGGCCTAAAATATGTCACTAACTTCAATATGTTTAGTTTTAATTAATATTTGCCTTTTTGTGTGTGGAAATTGGGTAGTTCAAACAATAAATATAAATACAAATTTCATATAAAGCAATGACTTTCAAGGTTTTGTTTGTGTCAATTTTAACTAGGGAGAGTATGTATGTATATCTGTATTTATTAAAGTTTATTTATTTATTTTAAGAGAGAGAAACAGGGAGAAAGTGAGCAGGGGAGGGGCAGAGAGAAAGAAAGAAAGAAAGAAAGAGAGAATCCCAAGCAGGCTCTGCACTGTCAGCACAGAGCCCAATGCAGGGCTTGATCTCACAAACCATGAGATGGTGACTTGATCTGAAATCAAGAGTTGGGCGCTTAAAAGTCTCAGCCACCCAGATACTTCTGGGGAAGGTATTTAAAATACAGATTCCTAGGATCTATTTACTGGGACTCTGATTCAGCAGATTTGGAGTGTTCCTAGAAATTGTTATGATAGAAGGGTACTATAAAGCACACTCTGAGAGAAGTGTAGAAGAGGCAAACCACTACAGTAATACTTGGGATGAAATACAAGATTTAAACATACACAAATGTTTGGATCCAGCTTCCCTTACTGCACTCAGTTCTTTTCAAATTGGAAAGGGACCTGTATCAATATCTACTAGAGATTTTTCAAACCAAGACTGTTTTCATCCCTACCCTTCTCCCCTTCCCTCCAAATCAGTCAAGAGATTGTCTTACTAAGTAGGAGTGGATTGGGGCACCTGGGTGGCTCAGTCCGTTAAGCATCCGACTTCAGCTCAGGTCATGATCTCGCAGTCCGTGAGTTCGAGCCCCACGTCGGGCTCTGTGCTGACAGCTCAGACCCTGGAGCCTGCTTCAGATTTTGTGTCTCCCTCTCTCCCTGCCCCTCTCCTGCTCATGCTCTGTCTCTCTCTGTCTTTCAATAGTAAAGGTTAAAACTTTTTTTAATTAAAAAAATAAAATAAAAATGAAATAAAATTTAAAAAACTGGGAGTGGATTTGGACTAGGAAACTTATGTATATTTTGAAAACAAAAAAACAAAAAAAAAACAAAAAACAAAACAAACTACCCTTTGGCTTTTTATAATGACTTCTGACCCTTACCCTCTACTGCATAAAAACCTGGTGCAGCCACTAGGTCAGTTTTGGAAAACATTTAGATTTATGACATCAAAACAATTACATTATAATAAAACATAATGTAGAGTGAGCACAAAATTATTATGAGATACTTTTTGTGTTTTTTTACTGCATCAGCTAACCCCAGGTAGTTAAAATGAAATTAATCTTGCATTATCCTCTCTACCTATCTCCTGTCAACAGTGAAATTTGAAATGTGGTTGTGACTGATACAGAGTCACGTAGGTAGTGGAAGGTGTCAGTTTTCAAACTAAGGTAAAAGTTGGCCCTCTAGTGATGCACTGGTATAAAACAAAGAAGTAAATGACTTGCTCAAGGCAGCCAGTGGCATAGCTAAGAAAAGAATACTTATGTATTCTTTACTCTTTGAATTGTACTGACTACTTGAAAACTATTGCTCTGGGGCGCCTAGGTGGCTCAGCTGATTAAGCATCCAACTTTGGCTCATGTCACGATCTCCAGGTTCATGAGTTTGAGCCATTCATTGGGCTCTTTGCTGACAGCTCAGAGCCTGCAGCCTGCTTCAGATTTTGTGACTCCC
The DNA here is from genome assembly GCF_023721935.1 of Panthera uncia. Lineage (NCBI taxonomy): Eukaryota > Metazoa > Chordata > Mammalia > Carnivora > Felidae > Panthera > Panthera uncia. The sequence goes on along the minus strand of NW_026057580.1, from coordinate 29,391,447 downwards.
TCTCTCTCTGCCCCTTCCCCACTTGCACTCTGTCACTCTCTCTCTCAAAAAAAATAAATATTAAAAACAAAAAAGAAAACCATTGCTCAAATACTATTATTCATTTGTGTAATATTTATTTATTTATGTGTTTATTTACGAAGTAGAAAACGCACATGTATACTAGCACAGGTGGGGGTGGGCAGAGGGAGTGGGGGAAAGAATCTTAAGGAGGTTCCATGACTGCTGCAGATCCCAAATCAGGGGTTGATTTCATGACTGTGGGATCATAACTTGAGCTGAAATCAAGAGTTGGACACTTAAACTACTGAGCCACCCAGGCACCCTTTTTTGAATTTTAATATATGTAATTTATAATAATGATATTTCATTATTAGAAAATTGCTATGAAATAGTATAATTTACTTCATCTGACTGATCAAAGCACTGAAGCCTAAAACTGGAATTAGAATTTAGGTCTCCTAGCTCTCAGTCTTATGTTTTTCCTTTATTTTAGGCTTTGATTTATGTTAGAACTTACTTTAATTCAAATTTATGTAAAATGACATATTTCAAGTTAATAGTGACTGACTGCTTAACATTTTATTAGCAAACACAGTAATCTCAAAATTATAATAATCACAGATTGAAAATTCCCTTGCTTCTAATTTATAAACCACAAACAACAATATTTGCTTTTATTGTGGTAAAAATTTTAAGTGTACAGTATTGTTGTAGAGTAGATCTCTAGAGCATTTTCATCTTGCATAACTGAAACTCTAAACTCATTGCACAAGTTCCCATTTCCTCCTCCCTCAAACGTTGGCAACCATAATTTTAATTTCTGCTTCTTGTGTTTGACTACTTTGAATAAGACATATGACTGAAATCATGCAATATTTGTACTTCTGTTAATGGCTGATTGTACTTAGAATGATGTCCTCAAATTCCATTGTGTGTACACACACACACACACACACACACACACACACACACAC